>NW_015387683.1:228920-233003 GCF_001527695.2 Protobothrops mucrosquamatus
TTTCTGTGCCAAATCATCTTGCTTCTGTGATAATTGGTCAAATCTGTTTTGCATTTTAACGTCCATTTCTTGGAACATCTCCGTCATTTGCTTAATAGTTGCGGCCATCAGATCCTGCATTTCTTTACCAGAGGGCGGTGAGGACGAAGATGGAGGGTGTGACGAGTGGGAAGTTTTTGAAGTTGACTGAGGTGTCTGAGCCATCGAAGATGTGTATTTTACAATCGAAGGCGCAGTCTTTTTCGAAGCCATATTTAAAATATAATCCAATTTATTAAAAAGTCTTATAAGAAATTCAGCCAAAGCATGTAATGCGCCGGTTAGAAATAACAAAAGTTCAAACCGGAAATCACTTTCACTTCTTGCTGAAAAGTATCAAATCATCGCCATTTTAAGTTCACTTTCCACATTCCAAGCCAAGTACGAGAAGAATATATTATCCAAGTTAGAGTATAGTCCAAAAGTTAAAAAACAAACTTCCAGGGTTGGTTCGTCTGCTTTATACGGAACTCACAGTTATCTTTAAATCGCAGCGGTGACGGCAGCTTCTAGCTTCGCTTATAGCGAAGACGTCCTGGATCGCGGAGAATCCCGAGGCTCCGGAGGAGTTCTCACCTACATCGTCCACAAGGGACGACTCGGGAACTCAACTCCTACCTCGGGCAGCTCACCTTTCCCCCTATGCCCAGGGGAAAGGTACAAGCCGTTTGACAGCTGATGCAGGCTGTCAAAACGGCTTTTACGCGGAAACAGGCGGGAGCAGCAAACAGCTGCGTCCAGCGAAGGCGCCTGCCACCGGAAGTCTCCTAATGCTGGGAAAGATTGATGGCAATAGACGAAGGGGACGACAGAGAATGAGATGGCTGGATGGAGTCACTGAAGCAGTAGGCGTGAGCTTAAATGGATTCCAGAAGATGGTAGAGGACAGGAAGGCCTGGAGGAACACTGTCCATGGGGTCACGATGGGTCGGACACGACTTCGCAACTAACAACAAAGCACTGATNTAAAATTGTATTGCAGTTAATATATGCATTCAGAATATGCAAACTGCTATGAGATATTAAATTTAACTTGTATTTAATATTAACATCTATTAAAATGTACATTAAAGGAATTTCTCTGCCATTTCTACCTTCAGAACATCTGGGCAAAAATTAATAATGTCCCATCTTGGGACATTCAGAATTTGAGTCACAAATATTAAAGACTGAAATTAGGAACAAGCACTATGTTTATATGCTCTTCAGCAAGGGGCAAAGGAAATTAGAAAGATCAACATGCTGTTTTTTCCTTTCATCTGATCAATTGATAGTAATAGCACTTAGACTTATACTGTATGCCACTTCATAATGCTTTACAGCCCTCTCTAATTGGTTTACAGAGTCAGCATATTGACCCCCAACAATCTGGGTCCTCATTTTATCAACCTTGGAAGGATGGAAGGCTGAGTCAACCTTGAGCCGGTGGGAATTGAACTGCTGGCAGTTTGAGGGAATTAGCCTACAATATTGCATTCTAACCACTGTGCCACCATGGCTACTGATAATCATTTGTGGGGCTAAAACTTCAACCATCACCTTAATTACTTTGTGATACTTCCAACTGCCCTGTGTTTATTTATAATTTACTTTTCTTTTTCTTCCTTTTTTTTGGCAATGCTTATTCAAGAATCATTCTGTCCTTTATTTAGATCTTCTTAGTTTGTTTCAGTGGTAGACATACATACTAAATTTAAAGGTGTGTTGGACCATAATTGATAGTCTAAACCAGAGGTCCCCAACCTTTTAGGCACTAGAGACCGGTTACATGGAGAGAGATTTTTTCATGGACCAGAGGGGGTGTGGTTTTGTGTGCTGCCTGCATCTTGTGGATGGGGCTTTGCTTGTTTACACAGCCCGTTTGCTAGCATGCTGCAGCCTGGTACTGGTTCACGGACCAGGGGTTGGGGACCCCTGGTCTAAACCACCATAGACTGGTTTTGTTCAATATGCTGAGCATGTTAAACTAATAACTTACGGTTTTCAAACCACATTAATTGGGTTCCTATGCAAGACTGTAGACAGGAACCCCACAACAACCAGTTCCTTTATAAAACTGGGATGAAACCTCTTCATTAAGACAAGGGTCTTAAAGTTTCATTATGAAGATTTGGTTTGTTAGCCTAAGGGCAGCATCTAGCTGGTGAACCTATATACAGTATATAACTGAGGCAGCCTGAAATTATAGTGCTCAATTATGTCTATGTTTTTGACATTCACCAGGCATCTATTCTACATTTTTGGCTGACAAGGCATTCTGGTTTCATGAACCTACTGGTGAAAAGCATTGTTTCCTCCCAGGTTATTGGAATTAAAAAGGGAAAGGAAGGGGGCATTCCAGCCCAGAATTAACCAAAGCTGCTGTCTGCACTTGCCTGAGCAAATCCAGTTTCTTAGCCAGTTGGCCTCAACCAGTAGGCCTTTGGAAATGACTGCAAAACAATAGTGTGTCTCTTTAATTTTCAGTCTGTCCTTGAAAGAAAATGCTTGATTAGCAATTGTGTGATATGTTTCAGTCTAACTGAGATGAGAAGATAGTGTGCGTATGTGCTTGTGTGTGTATGCATATGTACATACATTCACCCACACACATACTATCTTCTCATCTCAATTACGTATATATATGTTTTAATGAAAACATGCGTAGATAATAGATAAACATGAAAATATATAGAGATGAGTTAAGAGAAAAAAAAGATAAAAGCAAAGTGAAGAAAGCAAGTAAAAGGGAGAGTAAAAAAATAATTAAAGAATTGATTTTCAATCTTTTTTGCAGCAATTACAAATAAAGTTATTATCCTTCCCCGTCATTCAAATTACATTACAGGGATCACTTCTGTCTCATATTCAATCCATTTTCAATCAGCAAATCCACCGATTACCATTTCACTTGTTTTCCTTTTTTTCAACAAAAAGTGCACAAAAGATTTCCAGTCTTTTACAAAAGTATCTACTGTTTTATCCTTGCTCACACAGATCAGTTTTGCTATTTCTGGTAATCTGGTCATTTTTACAATCCATTCCTCCATCATGATAAAATTGGAATGCTGCAGTTAATAGAGTAGGATCTGAGGAGCATCAGGTGTGCATTGTACACTAAATGGTTCCATGCGCCCCCCATATTGATTTAAAATAAAAATTCAGAAATTAAAAATGAATGAAATCTCATGATAACAGAAAACCTTGGGGGGGAGACTTCCGGTGGCAGGCGATTTCGTCGGTCGCAGCTGTTTGCTGCCTCCCGCCTGTTTTGCGTAAAAGCCGGTTTGACAGCTAGCACCAGCTGTCAAACGGCTTGATACCTTTCCCCTGGGCATAAGGGGATCGGTGAGCTGCCCGGGGTAGGAGTTGAGTTCCCGAGTCGTCCTATATGGACGATGTAGGTGAGAACTCCTCCAGAGCCCCGAATTCTCCGCGATCCAGGACGTCTTCGCTTCGGCGAAGCTAGAAGCCGCCGCCACCGCTGCAACTTGAAGTTAATTGTGAGTTTTACTTGTAAGCAGACGAACCAACTTTGGAAGCTTGCTTTTTATTTTGGACTTTACTTTAACTTGGAGAACAAGTTTCTCCCCGTACGTGTGTTGGAGTGAGGAAAAGTGAAATTAAAATGGCGATGGATTGATACTTTTCAGCAAGAAGTGAAAGTGATTTCCGCTTTGAAATTTTTGCTACTTTGAATCTGCGTATTATTTGTTTTGGCTGAACTGCTCAAATTTACTGCTAATATGGTTCTGAGAAAAATTGTGCCTTTAACTTTGAGACCGATTACATCCCTGATGTCTCAGACATCTCAACTAACTTCTGAAATTTTCCACTTGTCACCCCCGTTATCTTTCTCACCTCCCCCGCCCCTTGTTAGAGAGCTGCAGAACTTGGTCTCCGCAATGACTGAGATGTTTCAATCGTTTGATGTTAAATTTCAAAATAGATGTGATCAAGTGATGCAACAACAACAGGACTTATTACAACAACAAGATTTATCACAGAAACAGGAGGATTTTTGCTTGAATGCTACAATTGCTTCTCAAGATCTGGTTGAACAAG
>NW_015387683.1:234377-245967 GCF_001527695.2 Protobothrops mucrosquamatus
TAATACGGAGGAGATGGATTGTTTAAGTTTAGAGTTTGGAGTTAGAGATATTAATATTTGTTTACTTGTATTTGAATATTAGCCTAGGTTTGGTTTGGGAAGTCCGGGGGGCGGGGGGATGGGATATAACATTGTGTAATATCTGTGATGTATTTCTTTTTTTTATGATGAAAACAATAAAATTTTATATTGGAAAAAAGAAAACCTTGGGGGGGACATGGGGACCCTCATTATTCTTTAAAGAGGCAGGTTCTCCAGTCACTGGATAAGGCTACTCGGTTTGGTTATTTCTTTTTTTTGACATCTCAATAGCAGTGGGTCCTCCAACTTCAAGGACATCCAGTTAGCATACACCTTTTACAGATTTGGTACCTGATCTATTTTCAAAATGAATGGTTACTGCTATTGGTGGAAGCCCTAGCAAGTTTTCATTTGTTTATTGGCCTCCTTCCCAGACCACAGTCATTCCCCTGTCCCAGTCAACTGTGGCAGCCCACAGTTTCAGATGACCATCATTTTTAGATGCCCACCTTTTCAGTCCTCTCACACACTGAAAAGGAGGCTGGAAAGCTATTACTACTCTCCCAATGTCTTGCTTTTGATTACCCCCAGAGGGATTTTTTTTTCTTAATCCATTTCTATGGATAGGTTCAAGAGAGCAAGACTTTCCCACCTGCTTCTGTCAATTTTTCCCCTCCCCACTATATAGCTACAGGGAAGCAAAAAATCAAAATAATTACAGAGACTAACTGCCTAGAGAGGCCCCATTCTGATCATGGATTTCTGAGGAGTGAATTAATGGACTTGTTCAGTGCTTGGATTCCAGATATGTGTTTTGGAATACAGAAGCACAAGCACAGCATTTACCTATAAGTCATTAAAACAGCCAGTTCTCCTTCCGATATCATACTGCTGGTTTAATGAGCTGCAGAAAGGTCGTGCTTTCATGCTTCTGTGAGTTTTGAAGATCTGAGTGGAATCTGCACAGTTGTGTCAGTTAAATTACTGATAAGTCATTTGCTTGATTCCAAGGGAACTGATTGAACCCTATGCTAAGCTAGGTCTATTTGGGGATTTGGCCTTCTCACAGAATGGACTTTCTCCCCAAGGGCTCCATGAAGCATATCATGGAAACAGCACAATTGTTTTACAAAGGTCCTGAGAGTTTTATTAGCCTTACAAACAAACCCCTTTTGGGCCTTAGCTTCACTTCAGTCTCACATACATGAGAAGGTCAGCAGTGTTCACCTTTTCCAAATCACGCCCAAGATATCCCTGATGAAAAAGTCTCCACGCTTCTGGGGTGGTTGTCATTCTCCCTGATAGTGGAGGGTTCCATCTTGAATGGAAGTCATCACTACAGATATTTGTGTTGGAACTGTGTGACATGACAGATGTGACCGGGAATGGGGAATTGAACATCTGAAGGTAATCCCTGCATAAGGCTGCTAATGAATGATTTTCTCTATTTCCACATGAGCATTAAAAAAAAAGAAGCTTTGCTCCTGTATTTGATAACAGATGAATGCAGTAGTAATTAGGAGATGATGTACTCCCTAGAGAAAAATGTTTACCTGCCAAATTTCTAACTGGTTACTTTATTTCTGGATGATTAATACTGGTGCAAAAATTGGACTAGTAAAAAGGTACAACAGTCAAAAATGTTCCCCTCTATTCCAGCATATCTGCTATGTAAGCAAGTGAATGTGTATGCAAGCACAGTTCCAGTTTAATTCGTGTGAGCTTCCCACTGCTATCCAAAGTCTGAAATTAACTACAAATAAAGTTTCCTATTGATTTATGCTCTCTCCTCAATTCTTCGGTGCTGAGAACTTCACGCAAGCAGACATTTTGCTCAGGGTTTAATTTCCTTTGAATGGGCGTCTTATGGTATTGTGACACAGTTAAGGACTCAGTGCACTAATAGCTCAACAGCTATGGCTCCCTCCTTTGGTTTCTAGGATGACTGCCAACACCATAGGACTTCTGCAGAAAGCCACTCAGCTCTTGGAGGTTTTTTTTTTTTTTTTTTTTTAAAAACATTATTTATTTGATCTCCTTTTTCAAGAAGCTTTGAAAATTAACACATTTCAGAGGAAAGGGGGCGGGAGAAGAATTGTATGTAGATTTCTGGAAACACATCTTATTCGTTATATACTTTCTTGTCCTGAAGCATCAGTTGGGAGCCTTTGGCCTATCACAGGGGTAGGCAACTTTGGCTCTTTTATAACTCGTGGACTTCAACTCCCAGAATTCCTGAGCCAGCATGGCTGGCTCAGGAATTCTGGGAGTTGAAGTCCACGAGTCATAAAAGAGCCAAGGTTGCCTACCCCTGGCCTATCATAATGGTGATCAACACTTGCTCCATCAGTTTCGGCCTCTCAGAAAATGCAGAATTGGAGTGAGATTGTAAGAGTTCCATGAAGGAACTCATGTGAAGTTTTGAACCAAAAAAAAAGGTAAAAAGATACTTTCAAATCTCATTTAACACCAAGTAGTTGCATCCACCTAGGGTTCTTGGCAAGGTTGGGGAAAAGGTTTACCATGTGATTCTGGCTTCCTGCTCCACTTAATAGGTCTGTGGTTCCCAGATGGTCTTACATTTCAAGCCCTAACCAAGATCAAACCTGCTTAGAGATCAGCCAATGCTGTCACCTTCCAGAGCATTATTAAAGTATATATATATATAATAAACAGGATTGGTTTTTAGAAGGGGAAGGGAGCAGCGATAACACAGGTTTTTTTTAGTTGGAAACTGGTACTTCCCTTTCAAAGAACAGTACACACAGTTGTAAGAGGTCAAAAACATTATTTAGAACAGGGATCCTCAACCTTGGCAACTTTAAGACTTGTGGACTTCAACTCCCAGAACGTGGGAGTTGAAGTCCACAAGTCTTAAAGTTGCCAAGGTTGAGGACCCCTGATTTAGAAGAAAGCTTCAGTAGCCTATATGTACATGGAACTCAACCCACCAATTTCAAAGTTCCGGGTAAGCACTGAAATTGTCTTCAATGTTATCCTCCAAATAAATAGCAATTTTGCTCAGACATTGCTGGGGGGAGGGGCGGTAACTCAAGACTCCATAATCCTTTTCAAATACCATCATGTTTTGGCTTTCATTACTAAGGGACTGCAACAATCTCTAAAGCAGATGCCCATGGGCTGTTGGGAAACATGTACAATGCCATTTTCTCTTGGAGGATAAAGGAGAATAAAGGATTGTGTCATGGTTCCGATAGATGAGACCAACTAAAACAGCATATACAGAACAGGCAGCAGAGTAGAGCTGCCTTGTGCTTCTCTGTCACCTGTAAAGTTTGTCAAGCATGGCTGGCAAGTCCGGCACACAGCTACATTATTCATTCTTAGACTAAGGGAAGGGTTGTGTTACCAGCAATCACTAGTCTGCCATTGTCCTAGTGAAATATTTGTCACACCTATCAGCTGTCTTGTAGAATCTCTATGAGGTGTCAAACTGCCGATATCCATTTCCTTCTCAGTAGCACTGTTATTGGCTGAAATGTTGAGGCTAATTTTGATTTCATAAAGAGCTATAGAGGGAATTGCTTATAGTTTAGGCTTTATATTGAGGAAAAATGTAAATAAAGTGGAAGCAAAAAATTCAGCAGAATAAATCTTGGGCCACATTGCAATCAAACTCACTTAAAATAATTGGCAACCAACTTGAATAGTATGAGAATTCAGCCAGTTCTGCTTTATTCAGTAAGCTATGACTAAGCAAATTACATTATAGCACAATGTGTCCATCCAGCCAATTAAACACATAGCAGGTAGCTGCACTGCTAAACATTACTTATTTTAGAGCAGAGTTTTGTAACCTCAACAACTTTAAGAAGTATGGGACTTCAAGACCCAGAATTCCCCAGTGTTCCCCAACATGCTGGCTAGGGAATTTTGGGAATTGATGTCCACACATCTTAAAGTTACTCAGATTGAAAAACACTACTCTAGAGAGACCACACCAAAAGCAAATTCAGCCATCGTGCGCAGAGTGAGCAAAACTGCTTAATTTTCTGTTTTGAAATAAACATTCATTTTGAAATAAACATTGGGACCGTTTTGACTGGTTAGGGAAATAGACTGAACTGAACAGAATGAAATTCTCTAGAGAGAAGCACAACGTTCTTCACTGAATATACAAAATGCACCAGTATAAAATGGGAGATACCTGATTTTACTGAGGATAAAAATGTTAGAATAGTCATTGACTGCGAACAGAATACAAGTCAGTAGTGTGGTGTGGCTGGAAAAAAAAAAGCAAATATAATGTTAAACTGTATCAACACAAAAGCAATTTCTACATTCAACTTATTTGGTTGGCTCCCACCTATTGTGTTCAGTTTGATTAAATTTGTGTGTGTATGTGCCTCTGAGTCAGTTTTTCACTCCTGGAAACTGCCTGGATTGGTAATCCCTGAAGTTTTGTTGGCAAGGTTTTTGTCACTGCCTCCTTCCTAAGTCTGAGAGAGAGGGACTGACTCAAGGTCAGCCACTCAGCTGACTTTGTGCCTAAAGCAGAACTAGAACTCACAGTCTCCCAGTTTCTAGCCTGATGACTTAACCATTACACTAAACTAGCTCTTCTTATTGATTAGATTTTTATCTTGCTTTTATGTTTGGTGAACTCAAGATGGCTCCTTCGTCTTATTTTTCCCACAATAACAATTCTGTAAGGTGGGTTGTGGTGAGAAACAGCAACTCTCAGCCCAAGGTTGCCCAGTTGGCTTTCATACCTAAGAAATGTCTTACAGTCTTCCAGTTTCAAGCTCAATACTTTAGTCACTACACTAGGCTTTCTCAACTGTGGCAACTTTAAGACATGTGAACTTCAACTCCCAGAATTCCACAGCCAGCATTCTGAAATGAATTCTGAAATCTGAAGTCCACACATCTTAAAGTTGCCAAGGTTGAGTAACACTGCACTGGATCAAATTATCTTTCTATCTATCTAGTTGACAGCATCACCCTCTAAGAAGGATTCGGAGAAAGTGGAGCAAGTTCAGCAAAGGGCAGCAAGAATTATTATCAGGGGATTGAAAATGACACCGTGGGAAAAGAAGCGGAAGCAGCTGGACATGTTTTCGCTTTGAAAACATAAGACTGAGGATGAGAGAGGATAAGATAGTATTCTCCAGATACTTCAAAGGATGTCAGGTAGAAGGTCAAATTCTATTCTCCATCACTCCAGCGTGTATGACATGGAACAATGGATTGAAATTACAGGGAGGCTGGTTCTACCTAAATGGTAGCAAAAATGTCTTAAGAGTCAGGCCAGTTTGGCAGTGAAACCAATTATCCAGAAAAGTGGTGGATCCCTTTTCCTTGTTCAAATAGAGGCTAGATAGCCATCTAACTGGAATTCCTGCAACGAGTCTCTGTGGCCTTAATGAGTCTATGAAATATATCTTAACTCTTCTCCAATGAAACTACTAAGGACCAGTAGCCCATAAAGTTTCTGATTTCAGACAACACAAAAATGATTTAACTAACGACTATCCCATGTATTCAATTATTAGGGTGACCCTTTTCCTGACCCTTAATTGACTGGAGTGCTAGTTCATAGGATATGCTGGATCTAAAAATGACCCAGATTGATGTGTTACAGAAAGCCAGTCAATGATTACTATAATGTCTAATTAGTTTGTGCCTTAAGGTACCTAGGAGCTGATATTTGTCTGACTGCTTTATTAAAGTTCATATTTTCACCCCCTATGGTTCTGTTAGGTTATTCCCATTGCTTGTCATAGTCAAGGCACAATGTTTCTGTTTATCGAAATGATAATGTAACATTAGCTCATTTTTAGGAACTCAGTACTATGTCTCAAGCTTAGCTCACTTTTAGGAAATTCAGTCCTGCATCTCTCTCCACATAAACAGATGGAGGATTTTTTTTTTTTAAAGAATGAAAAGACAAAAGAACTCAATTAATTTCACCGATCTTTTCTAATGGAAAACTAGGAACCGCAAGCTTTGGTCTATTAGACAGGAAACCAGGAACTGAATAATTCAACTGCCTAATTTTATAATTCCCATTAATTCTCATAGAATAAAAATAGCTATTTTTTTTTTTTTTTTTAGCTTTTCACAGCTTCCCTTTCACCACTGGATTTAAGAGTACTTTATATAGAAATATATTAACAGTAGTTCCTAGATTAGGATAATAAAGAAAGATGTTTAACATCTTTTTATTTTTATTAATATTTTTCAAAGATTTAAAAATCTTGTTAAGAATCAGCTTATTTGAATTGCAAAGGATGTAAGAGTTTCACCTGGAAAATTTACATGTTAACAGGGTTTTAGAGGGAGATTGCCTCAGTGTTTTTTTTTTGTAAAAGGAGACAAGTGCTTCAGTAAATAGAAAAGAAAAAAAAAGAAGATGAAGAGGAAAGAGAAAGAAACAAAGAAATCAACCAGTAAACATCCTTTTTACCTCTCTTTCTTTAACCATTATTATCTTCCTAGTATGCCTTTTTTTAACGAGAGAATAAAATATGAGATGCTCTTATTTTCCAGGAGTGATAGGGAGGAAGTAGGGAAAAAAATTGCTTCAAAATACTTGCTGAAGTCTTTTTCCTTTGTTTGGTCAACAATGTCTTTTCATACCTTCATTGATCATCTAGAGCAGGGGTAGTCAACCTTGGCTCTTTTATGACTCGTGGACTTCAACTTCCAGAATTCCTGAGCCAGCTAAGCTGGCTCAGGAATTCTGGGAATTGAAGTCCACGAGTCATAAAAGAGCCAAGGTTGACTACCCCTGATCTAGAAAAAGGACACCCCCTTGAGAACTTTAACGAAGAGAAGGATGAGGGGGGACATGATAGCAGTGTTCCAATATCTCAGGGGCTGCCACAAAGAAGAGGGAGTCAAGCTATTTTCCAAGGCGCCTGAAGGCAGGACAAGAAAATGGATGAAAACTAATCAAGGAGAGAAGCAACCTAGAATTAAGGAGAAACGTCCTGACAGTTAGAACAATTAACCAGTGGAACAACCTGCCTCCAGAAGCGGTGAATGCTCCAACACTGGAAGTTTTTAAGAAGAAACTGGACAGCCATTTGTCTGAAATGGTATAGGGTTTCCTGCCTGAGCAGGGGGTTGGATTAGATGACCTCCAAGGTCCCTTCCAACTTTATCATCATCATCATCATCATCATCATCATCATCATCATCATCATCATCATCATCATTATTATTATTATTATTATTATTATTATTATTATTATTATTATTATTATTATTATTATTATTATTATTATCTCAAGCATATCAAATAAAGACATTGGAAATCATTTCCAAATTATAGTGGTGAGCATATTTCTTGACAGGATTCCTTGATTTAAAAAAAAACAGATATCCACCCTACATTTGGGGCTAAGAAGGTAAATTTCTCCAAGAATGAAGTAGCAGTATTTCAAGGTGTCCAATGGGGTGACTGGGACTTTGATTTATGTTCCAGCTTTTGTTCAAGAGCTCAAGGTGGGGACAGATTGAAAGTGAGAGAGTGTGATCAGCCCAAAGTTATCCTGTGAATGTCTCTGGACTTGAAGGAGGGACTTGAATGTGTATCTTCCCATTAACAGTCCAACAGCTTCACCAACCACTGTACCATGCAGGCTGTCTTTCTCTGTTGTGTACTTCTGCGTGGGCTTGTCTCCTTGGTGGGCATGTAATTAAGCTGTACCTCTCTCCTTGAAGGCCTACTAGGGATGGAGGATTGGAGAGAAGCAAAGCAACACAATAAATCATGCAGAACAACAACCAGCAGTTTCTTCTTTTGGTGGGAGCTCCTAGCGATTTGCTATACCCCCCCCCCCGGAGGTTGTCATACAGCATACAGTGCGTATTGGACACAATTTGGAATTAAAGCTGCTCCACGATTTTATCTGAAGTCTCATTTGTCATACAGCATGACTACCTGGACTTAATTTAAATGCGTACATACAGTTTGGGGTTGTCAACCTGTTAATAATGTTTGATTAATCCATTCAAGATGAATAATTAACTAATTACATATAAATAGGTTTTCCTGTGATGAAATCTCTCAGAAATGAGGTTTGAAGATATAAAGGGAGTCTAAACGGATCCCTAGCTTTACTAAAGCCAAGGAACCTGGTTGCAAAAAGGAAGGGGTGCCCTTTGAGAAGTTGTTCTGTTGTTAAGACCAATAGGTAGCAATAGCAATAGCACTTAGACTTATATACAGCTCCATAGTGCTTTATAGCACTCTTTAAGCAGTTTACAAATGTCAGCCTATTGCCCCAACAATCTGGATCCTCATTTTATTGACCTTGGAAGGATGGAACCTCAATCCCACCAGGATCGAACTCCAGACTGTGGGCAGAATTTGCCTGCAATACTGCATTCTAACCACTGCACCACCACGGCTCCTCAGAAAAAAGCCTCCCTTTCATTTTGCAGCCCACAAAATGGCCTTGCAGACTTTTCTAGTTACCTCAAGTTACCGTTTGCCACAGGCAATGCACTGATCGCCTAAAGGTTTTGCAGAGCTGAGTGAAATCCAGACATTATATCATCTGCTAGAAGACAGAAGCCGGCTGTTAATCTCCTGACATCTAACTACAACCTTATTTATGTATGTGGAAATAAAGACTTAAAATGATGAGAGTTTCAAGGTCTGGATGAGTCAAGGAGAGGCAGGGAAGAAACAATTACAGTGGATCTTGAATGGTGTAATACTTGCCCAACCCAAAACCCCAAGGAAGGGCTAACACAGAGACAGAAACACAGACATGTTGTATTGAAATATATACGATGAGACAGACTTTAGGACTCCAAGGTCATGATTCTTTCTCTTCCCATAATTATTTCCACTATTGCAAGAAAGAAATGAGCTCAACTCTAAACAAACAATTATCTCTTACCAGCCTGAGGTATAGCAGTGCACATACATGTAATCCCCATTTTTTTTGAGCTTTAGAATCAAAACAACTTCAGGGCCTGTGTACTAGAAGGTCATGAAATGAGGACAATTAGCTTGACTTATAATCTAGGTCAGAGCAGATGTTGGCAGCTTGCTAACCTTGGCTGTTCTTGAAAAAAGATAAAACAGGCCAGACTTGGTTAATATGTGGATGAGGGACTCTCAGTAAATCCCAGGATTATAGGCTGAGCTCGAAAATGGAAAAAAAAAGTCAAGAAGGCAATGGCAAACTACTTCTTCCTATTGGTGTGGAGGAAACTTCAGGGTGCTCAACTTGAAGGAAGCTTTATTTACTTATTTATTAATTACAACTTACAGCCTGCATAAATTAAAACAGTAGTTCTCGGTGATGGCAGCTTTAAGATGTGTGAATTCTCAAGCCAGGGGAATTTTGTGATGCTGGTTGGGGAATTCTGGGAGTTGGTCTACACATCTTAAAGCTGCCAAGATTGAGAAACATTAATTAAAGCATTCATGAAATCAATAAAACATTAGCATCTTTTTTTTAAAAAAAAATCCCTGAAGTTGTCTATAAAATATTATTCTTTGGTGGTTTACACTTGTTTCCTCGGGAAACAAATGGTGGGTCAGCTTCAACTGAGAATGGCTTTATCCATTATCCACCCTGGAACTTCTAGGGTTAGATTGCACATGACAGGGCAATTTTGCCAGGAGAAGACAGTCCCAAAAGTAACAAGGACCCAAGTCATATAGAATCTTATAGATAACAACCAACACTTTGAATTAGGCTGGAAGATTATTAGCACCCAACACAACTCTTGCAGGCAGGTGTTATTCTGCTGAACTGGCTAACACTGGTCAACAGCTACATGTTGAAGAGGGAGTCAAGCTATTCTCCAAAGCACCTGAAGGCAGGACAAGAAGCAATGGATGACAACTAACCAAAGAGAGAAGCAACCTAGAACTAAGGAGAAATTTCCTGACAGTTAGAACAATCAATCAGTGGAACAACCTGCCTCCAGAAGTTGTGAATGCTCCAACACTGGAAGTTTTTAAGAAGAGACTGGACAGCCATTTTTCTGAAATGGTATAGGGTTTCCTGCCTGAGCAGGGGGTTGGACTAGAAGACCTCCAAAGCCCCTTTCAACTCTATTATTATTATATTATGTTATGTTGACTTAGTTGCAGCTCACAGGTTATCTTTAAGAGAAATACCACATAGAATAAGCTGCAGTAGTCTAACTGAGAGATGACAAAGGTACGAATCACTGTCCTCAATACCTCCTGATGCAGGAAAAGACATAGCTGGCAGTCCTGCTAAAGCTGGCCATATAATGTGCTTTCCATGACAAAATCTCCAGATTGCACATCAACTCTTTCAGGGGGAATGCAAACCTATAAAGAAAAGTAGAAGGAGCTTACATGGAACCAGAAAGCTTGGACTAACTTATGTTGCTTCATTTTGCCCTGTCAAGTTCTTTAAAGTATCCAGACACTGTGTCACTGATCTGTATAATGCAGGACTGTATATTGTTTTGGTGGCTGTAGGCCAAATTTACTATTTCTGTTTATTTGATGTGCTTTGCTAGGTTGGTTAAAAAATGGCAAGTGGCACTCTGAATCCTGGTTAGCTTTAGCTTTGCTTGTTTTATGGCTTAGTTGATTTCTGGGAATCCATCTCTGGGTTAGTGTGTGGTCCAAGAGATTGTACAAAGTGAGAAAATTAGTTAAATAGAATGTGTAGTTTGAACACAGTTACTGTTTTGTAGGGGAAGGACTGACACCAAGTACATGATTACATCTTATATAAATTACAGATTATGTTTACTTCTATATTTTTTGCAGGGATGTAGTGTCTTTCTCCATTTCTTTTTTTAAAAATACTTGTGCTAAGCCTACTTTAAGCAAAATATTTTTCCACGTTTCCTGTTTAAAAATGCTAGGAAATTGCACCTGCAATTGGAAGCTGCAGGGTACCCGTGACTAATGTAATGTCTGATTCTAATCATGCTGGGCTATCCTTATCATGGAAGAGAGAAAGGGTTTGCATTCACTTAGCTGAATCCACCCATTTTTCAAAGTTTTGCAAAATCACATCATAAGGTATTAGGACCTCATAGTATTAAGCTTCCTTCCTTCTTCCTTTCCCTCCTAACAAATCAAAGTTAATACTAACCAAACTTAGGGAATATTTCTATAATGACCTTTCCTAAACCTGGTGAAGTACTTTGTGTAAACACAGCCTTAACTAGATATGATGTTAACTTTATCTTTCAACCTAAGTGATTGAGGGTCTTCTTTGAAAACAATTTAGCAAAGGGTTTGTCTTCCCAAATCTGAATAAGAACTGCGTCCTAGGGATGGGATTCAATTTCTTTGCACTATATCTTTTTTCCTCACCTTTCCCATGAAGCAACTATTTAGCCTTCAATCAAGGCTTTCTTTTGTTTCTATTCCTGCTATGTAAGCCAGTTTGTAGAAACCTCTAGGGCCAAAATGCAAGATCACATTAATACAAAAACACATACAAATTCCTTCCTTCCTTCCTTCCTTCCTTCCTTCCTTCCTTCCTTCCTTCCTTCCTTCCTTCCTTCCTTCCTTCCTTCCTTCCTTCCTTCCTTCCTTCCTTCCTTCCTTCCTTCCTTCCTTCCTTCCTTCCTTCCTTCCTTC
>NW_015387683.1:246064-302323 GCF_001527695.2 Protobothrops mucrosquamatus
TTCCTTCCTTCCTTCCTTCCTTCCTTCCTTCCTTCCTTCCTTCCTTCCTTCCTTCCTTCCTTCCTTGGAACTGTAGCCAACTTTTCCCATCCCTTAGGGCAGGGGTCTTCAAACTTGGCCCTTTTATGACTTGTGGACTTCAACTCCCAGAATTCCTCAGCCAACTGAGTCATAAAGTCATAAAAGGGCCAGGTTTGAAGACCCCTGCCTTAGGGGAAATAAACAGATGAAAGCCCACCCAATCACCGTAATCCATGGGGGAACAATTGATGCTTTTTTAAAAAGGCTGGTAAGGTGGGAGCCATACAGGTATTTAGGTGCCATGACAAAGAAGGTCTTGCTGCTATTAGAAGACCTTACTTAAATTCACAGGACCAAGAGTGAGCCAATTCTGCCAAATCTTATAGGGCAGGCAGAAATCAGAGGAGACAGGTGGTCACTCAAATAAAGGTGACAACCAGCAATTTGAATCACATCCAGAAGCATTAGAGGAGAGCGTGCAGAATTCTGCCTTCAGACTTGTCCCATTAAAATCAAATGGAAATATTTGTGACCAATTTCTCTTTGTGTCTCAATCCTCCCTTGTTTCAAGATTATGATTCTGTAAGGATGCTGTGTGCAGTAGCCACACTGTAACTATATGATCATACCTTTGCCACGAGATGGATCATATTAAACAATCTATTTCCATCAACTAGAATTTACAATGGCTCCACATACATTATTTAATTCTCTGTGTGTGTTTTGGTGCCGAAATGGCATCTTGTCACTGTTATCAGAATAACTACAGTAGTCCAACTGGCCGCGACTTCCAAATATTTGGATCAACAAGGCTCAACTGATTGGGAATGCTTAATATTTACATACCATTACATTAATACGGGAGGCTCAGAGCGAATTCTGAATCCAGAAAAAAAATTGGATAGGAAGGTTTTGGTTAAGAAGCTTTCAGCTGTATTTATACTGTGAGTTGGAACAATTTTGCAGTCTGCTTCAGTAATTTGGATTCCTAAGTTGATGTAATAGTCCCCACAGCACTAGTATGATTTGCTATCCGATTCTTATCGTCTTACAGATGATGCCTTTGCTGATCTAATGGAATTTCTGAGACGAACACCCTGGCTTGCAGAGTTGGTTAATTTGTTTCTCTTAGCGAGTCGTGGCTCTTTGGTAAAGATTGCTGTTTTCCCAATAGGCACTGAAGACATTTGTTCCAAAAAAGAAAAAAAAAAGAAAAAAGAATAGATTTATCCGGGCTCCAAAATCTTATCTTGCAATGACTTAATTGAAAATAAGATATAGTAGTGGTGGCGAACCTATGGCATTCAGAGCAGTCTCTGTGGGTATGCGTGCCGTTGCCCCAGCCCCACCTCCCCTGCAGCCCCCTCCTCACCAGCAGCCCCCCTGGAGAAGAGTCACCCCGGGCGCAGCTTGCACGGAGCAGTGCAGCCAAGGACATGGCAGCCGGGCAATGGGGACAAGACTTCGCCTTCATGCCCTGTTGCGTGCAGTTGATGCTGCGGGGCATGGGTGGAGGGCATGGCCCCCATGGTGCTGCTGGGCTGCCTGGTCGATCTGCAGTGGGCCATGGAGGCAGTGAGTGGCCAGGTGGGAGGTGAGGTGGGGTGGGGCAAGGCAGAGGCGGGGGCAGGGCAGTTTTTGGGCACTCAGTCTCTAAAAGGTTCGCCATCACTGAGATATAGCAATAGTTAGCAACATGGTGCCAACTGTACTCTAAAGGGCACCTGCTTCCTTTCCAAATGAAATGAACTAAAACAATAAATGATATCTTAACTCTTTGGACGCTTTATGAGATTTGAATGATGAAGTTTGCCTCAAAAGGAGATGATGATTTATGGAAACTTCTATTTAGTGTTCCTAGAAATAATATGTTATTTGCCACTGTCGTCTTCTGGGACTTGTTTTTTTTAACTGCCCAGCTGAGCCTGTTTTAATACCCCCTGGGATTTTCTAGTGGTTTCCATTGTTATTCCATTATTCCAAGTATAAACCTTGTCCTGTTTAGTTTTTCTGAGTTCATCCAAAGTTAGCTAGGTATTGCTACTTACTGTGATTTCATGAGATTTAATGTCCTATGATAATGAAAAGTACTGTACGAGAATGTTGAAATATTAGGCTTTCTCATTTGAGATCTGTTGAGTTTTCATTAGAGGGATCACCACAGATTGCAGATTTTTATGATCTTGCAAGATTTGGGGAAATTCTTAGATGTGAAGAACTCCTAGCATGAGATCACATGATTCATGGTCAAGAGGCTTCATGTCCCAAGATAATCTTTCCCAACCTGATGCCTTTTAGTTGTATTGGACAGCAACTCAAATAGAATAGAATAGAATAGAATAGAATAGAATAGAATAGAATAGAATAGAATAGAATAGAATAGAATAACGGAATTGGAAGGGACCTTGGAGGTCTTCTAGTCCAACCCCCTGCTCAGTTTCCTTTGGGATATAGCAAGTCTGTTTACCAACTTGAGTTCACCGGTTGTACTAGTATAACTTTCCCTTAAGACTTTAAACGTCAACTTGTGTAGATTTCTGGAGACAACGACTTCCGACTAAGTCGCATTGGAGTTTTCCACTAAGACTTTTACTTGGTTTTTCAAGTTATCCCTCCGTAATTCCCTTTTTTTAAGATAAACAAATATTTTTGGAATAGAATAGAATAGAATAGAACCAGAAGGGACCTTGGAGATCTTCTAGTCCAGCCCCCTGCTCAAGCAGGAGGACGTATACCATCTCAGACAAATGACTGTCTAGCCTCTTCTTAAAAATCTCTAGTGATGGAGTACCCAGGATTTCTGGAGGCAAGCTGTTCCACTGGTTAATTGTCCTTTCTGTCAAGAAGTTTCTCCTTAATTCCAGATTGCTTCTCTCTTTGATCAGTTTCCAACCATTGTTAGAACGAATTATAGAATGATTCCCCTCCAGTCAGTTAGAACTGAAGAAGGCTCTTGGATGGGAAGCGAAACATTTTCAAAGAAAAAAAACCAAGAAAGTCAATTGCCCTTTGGAAAAAGCACCATTGGGACAACCTGGATGATTGAGAATCTCCATAGACTTTTGGGGAAAAATGTACAATTTTATTTTGTTTGATATTTGTTCGTGGATAAAGAGACCATCTCTTTTTCATCTACACATCATTTTCTAAGTAGGATAGGTACTGGAGAGGTTAGAAAAAGAGGGGGAAAGCAATATGGGAGGTTAAATACATGACCTCCCCCCCCTTAAATGAGCAACTCATTTTTTTAGTGGATGATAAGAGTTTGTTGCAGGTTATAATGAAAAAAGTTCAGGAAAAGTCCTCATCAAAAACGTATCTCTATGGCTGAAATCATAGTCTTTATAAAGAGCTGATAAGACAGAAAGATGCATAGAAAGACACCAGAACAAATGTGCAGAGGGATAGCTATTACAATGTAAGCAGCAGGGTACAATGAAAAATCTGGGGAAGCACGCATAGTCAGAAAATTATGGCCCAACGAATAAGTTAATGAAGATTGATGGGCCTGAGTATCATTATTTCCTTGCATTTATGTATGGCTGATTCAATTTTGTTCTTTTTTCTACCTGTGGGCTTGTTAGCACCATTCACATACTAGGCAATTCTTGTTCAAGTACACCATACATTTGATTTATACCAAATTGTGCTAGTTTATCATCTAAGTCAGGGCTTTTCAACCTTTTCACCCATTTTACCACTTTTAGGATATGGCAACATCCGAGTACCACCAGTCGCCTAGCAAGATGTCAAAAACTTGATGACCAAAAAAAAAAAAGAGAGAGGAAAAAAGTGATAAAGTACAGGGAGCCCTCAACTTACAACAGTTTGCTTAGTGACTGTTTGAAGTTACAATGGCACTGAAAAAGGTGCCCCCCAAGGCACAGCCGAGCAAGACACCTGCCTGCCCGCCTGACAGCGCTCTTCCTCCTGTCCAAAGTTTTCATTGTTGTGAGCATTTCTGTTGAGGATTGACAGCAGGGGTGGGGTGGGGGGGTGTTTGGCTTTTATTCCACCCATCTGCTGGGTGGTTGCAGCAGGTTTTGATCACTTCACATGACCCTGGGACACTGTGACCATCATAAATATGAATCAGTTGCCAAGCATCTGAATGTAAATCACAAGACCCTGGAGATGCTGCAACATTCCAGCTGATCGGTGCTTCTTCTGGGCTCAGCAGAAGCACCAGGATCAGTGCCGAGCTCCAGCTGGAGCCTGGTGCTGATCCTGGTGCTTCCGCTGAGCCCTGACAGCTCTGCAGCTCCAGCCATCTCTCGCTCAGGCTTGTGCGGTGCTGCCACCGGTTCAGCTCATTCCCCTCCCCCACTACCACTTTTCTAGGATCGTCGCGTACCACCTGCCAGGTGCCAATGTACCACAGGTGGTACCCGTACCACTGGTTGAAAAGCCCTGATCTAAGCAAACAGATTTTCTAATTGAAAACAAACACATAATCTTGCCGCCATATTATTTCCTCAAATCACTGCTCGCTTAATCATTTCTCTTGCTTGAAATAGTATTTATATTCCGCAGAAATATGGCGGGTTTAGTTATTATGTTCTCTGTATTTACCAATTCCATTTCTCATTTTTTGGAGTTTTTGCTTTTTTTTCTCATTTCTTGAAGTATTTTCAATTTTACATTCTTATCTCTCTTACTACCCATAGCACCTTCGTCTTTTTTTCTCTTTCTCCATTCTTTTATCATTTCTCCCCTCCCTTGATTATATTTTCTCTACTGTCATCTTTCTCCAGCACCATTCAGTATATATTCTTGTAAAAAAAGGCAAGTAAAAAAAAAGAAGAAAATCTCACCTTTCTTCACTTGGAAAGCAAGAGAATGACCAGGGTGAACTGAAAAACTGAGAAACTCAGAAATGTTAATGGCGAACAGCTATATACTTAAATGGGACCTTAACACAGACTTACTGTCAGAACCCATATTTTACAGGACCCTTTTTCCTTTCTAAACCCACATCTCATTCTCTTCTCTTCCTGGGTTCTGCCATACTCCTGGAGGAGAGGGGGAAGTGCTTGCGGGTTATTGCTTTGCTTTCCTCTATCGCTACACTATAACACTTTGCTGTTTCTGCATATATCTTCTGTGAACTTTCTCTCCCCTTGTTGTCAGCTAGTAAAAGGGGGGAAGAGAATGGAATGTACCTCCGGCAACTGGATTATCTCCACATTCACCAAACATCGCAGCCCCGGAGATGGCCTGATGTTATCTCCTTTTTCTCCACAATGAACTTAACACCCTGGGATTGGCCTGTTTGAACTGATCAGATGAACTATGGGGTGGGGTTTTGCTTGGGATACTTTTAACCTATTGATCTGGCGGGAAACCCTCAGATCCTGTCTATTATGCCTGCTGTCAGCATCTCCTAATAAAAGTTCCTTTCGGAAGAAACTGCTTCCACAAGTTCTGCTTTCTTAGGATGAGGTTTTGTAGTGGGCCCTGACACTTACTACCTTTCATTTAGTGACAGTTCAAAGTTACAAACAGTGCCGAGAAAAACTGACTTATAATAAGTCCTTGTACGTATGACCATCACAGCATCCTCATGGTCAGATGATCAAAATTTGGGTACTTTACAATGGTTGCAATGTCCTGGAGTCATGTGGTTGCCGTTTGTGTCTTTCCCAGCCAGTTTCCGACAAGCAGAGTCAATGGGGAAGCCAAAATCTCTCAACAACCACATGGTTCACATAATAATTGCAGTGATTCACTTAACAGTTGTGACAAAAAAAGGTAATAAAATTGGTTGTGACTCAACAACTGCTTTGCTCAGCAGTGGAAGTTCTGCTCCCAGTCTGGATCGCAACCTGTAAGTTGTGGCCTAAGCTAGAGCTTGTTGGATTCACCCAGTTTGCTAAGCCACAAACTGTGTATTAACTAATTACAGTGGTTGGGTTAATCAAAATCAAAGAATCTCTATTATGACTTGCTGTAGTGTGCAAATCTAGCTATTAGTTCTGAAAAGTCCCCTTTTAAAATTTATTTTTCTTAAAACTTTTAAAGAAGAAGCTAAAAACTAATGTAAGGCAACATAAAATAAGGAAGAAAAAAGAAAGCGTAGACGAAGCAAAAAAAATGCAAGAAAAGAAAAAAGGTTGAAGAAAAATAGAAAAGAAAGAAAAAGGTTATAAAGATATGGCTCCCAAAATTCTTCACAGAAGTTACAAGTACAAGTCTATTTTAATCTTCCTCTCTGTAAAATTATAGCATATTACTCTTCTTTCTATAGCTAAACTAGCTAATCACCAAAACCATAAATCTCAAGTTTTTTTATTTTTATATGCAAAAATCCATAAAAGGCTTTCAGTCACCAATAAAAGTAGATTATGTCTTTTCTCTAATCAAAGAAGTCCATTTATCCGTTTCAGCAAAATCTGTCAGCTTCACCAACCATTCCTCCATAGTGAGTACCATCAAATCTTTCCATCTTCATGTGTATTAAAATCCTACCACACCACACTGAAATAATTTTCAATGGGTTTTGTCTAACCATTAGTCTATTAATCTGGCTCCAATCCAGTATTTTTAAAAATCTTCTGTATCAAAGTATGTATTTGAATCCAAAGTCTTTAAAGCTTTTCTATCAAGCTTCAAAGCACCAAGCATGGCAAAATGTCGTCTCACCTTTCCAATGTACAGTCTACATTCCACATAATTTCTGGGGCATGTATCTAGTCCTGTCTTTGACTCTCCTAAGCGTACAGCACCAAAAATTCTTCAATTTTCTATTTCATTCCTAATTTTCTAAGCCTGCATAATCTATATGGTTTTTGAAATGCATGGCTAAAAGCATAATGTATAAGCAAGACAGAAGAAGCACATGTACATTAGCCATAGATAAACCCTTGCTCAGAACAAGTGCCAGCTGCTGAGAATTGTACTGGAATTATTGCTTGCTATATGGGGCTATTTTTAAAGGACAAAACATGGCTTAACCCAGGGGTTAATAGGAGCCAGATTACACCAATCCTGCTTCCCTGGCATTACTTGCCAGCTTATTTATGGCTTCCCTTTAGCATGATGGATTTGACCTTTAAAGCATGAAACGTTTTGGCATCAAGTTATTTGAACAGCATCCGAAAATGGTATCAAAGTCCACAGCTTGAAGGTCATCTTCAGGGTATTGGAGCTGTAGTTTGCTAAGCCAGATCAAGCTGGGCAACGTGGGATTCAAATCTCAGATCTCTGGCTGTCTTTAAATATTTGTCTGGGTTCAGCATCCCAAATTTTTGTTCTCCCCCTTTTATGGATAACTTAATTTACTAGTCTTACTCTTTCCTCCCCCCTCTCCAAATGTTTAGTTTTACTCCATTGCTGTTCTTAGAAGTCACTTTCTGAGGTCTGAGGTGACCTTCTGAGGTGACTTTTATTCTAAAAAAAACTTTCTAGATATTAATATTTAGAGTAATTAATAATATATAAGTTTTGTTTAAATACAAAAATGTAGGAAATCAGATGCGTTTGACTCGGCAATGAAAATGGCCATTTCTTTTGCTTGGGGAGAAAAAACTGTGTTACACATTTGGCTAAAAACAACGCTTGTTACAGCAAGGGAGACTTCTGCAAGCAAAGCCATAAAACCTGGTTTTCATATCGCGATAGCTAAATGATTTGAAATGCAAAATAAATAAGAAAGAAAGAAAGAAAGAAAGAAAGAAAGAAAGAAAGAAAGAAAGAAAGAAAGAGAAAGATTAAAACTGATGTTAAATTCTGCAAGCAAAGGCATAAAATCTGGTTTTCATATTGCGGTGGCTAAATGGTTTGAAATGCAAAGGAAATAACTAACTAACTAACTAACTAACTAACTAACTAAATAAATAAATAAATAAATAAGTAAGAAAGATTAAAAGTGATGTTAAATGCAAGGCCAGCATTGTTCCCTAATATCAGCACTGGGCTCCTTTGCAGGGGTACTTTCATAAACCCACAAGTAACAGCTAAATTGTGCAAAACAAAGCTAAACATTAATAGCCTGTTTCAGAAGGACAAGAGAAGCTCCTTATGGAATTCCTTCTCCTATTTGCCCCACAACGTACCTAAGAACATCAGCAGTGCCCCATGGCATTGGATTCCTGGCACATTGAGTCCAGTAGCCTATTCTCAGAGTGGCCAGTCGACCACACAAGGAAACTCACTAACCTCCCATTAGGTGGCTTTCAGAGGCCGTCACACTGGCATCAAGATTAATAGCCACTGATCTCCTTGACTTCCATGAATTGGTCTGACCCCCACCCCACCCCCTTTCTTTTTTTTTGAAGCCAGCCATGCTGGTAGCCAGCACCAAATACAGAGCTGATCAAGTGTTAAATACCAGAATGCAGCTTTTGTTCTTTATATATTCTGTGAAGTGAATTGATGATTTATGGATCTGTGGAAAAGGGATTAAATAAGGGTCTGAAGGGGTATTGGTAATAGCAGAGAGAGGAAAGATAATAAGCTTTTTTAAAATAACTGTTGAAAAGAAGGTCAGACATTTATTTTTTGGATTCTTGTTATTTTAACTATTCTTTCTTTCTCTGCTTTTCTGCTTTGCTTTTTCCCTTTCTTTTCCCTTCCTTCCTTCCTTCCTTCCTTCCTTCCTTCCTTCCTTCCTTCCTTCCTTCCCTCCCTCCCTCCCTCCCTCCTTCCTTCCTTCCTTCCTCCCTCCCTCCCTCCCTCCCTCTTTCTTTCTTTCTTTCTTTCTTTCTTTCTTTCTTTCTTTCTTTCTTTCTTTCTTTCTTTCTTTCTTTCTTTCTTTCTTTCACTGTGGGGCAGCAGCCAAAAAGGCTAATACAATCCTTGGTTGTATAAACAGAGGCATAGTATAAAAATCACGTTAAGTATTAGTACCACTTTATAAATCCTTAGTAAGACCACACCTGGAATACTGCATCCAGTTTTGGTCACCACATTACAAAAAAAGATTTTGAGACTTTGGAAAAAGTGCAAAGAAGAGCAACTAAGATGATTAAGGGCCTGGAGGCAAAAACGTATGAAGAACGGCTACAGGAATTGGGTATGGCCAGTCTAGAGAAAAGAAGGACTAGGAATAACATGATAGCAGTATTCCAGTATTTGAGGGGCTGCCACAAAGAAGAGGGGGGTCAATTTATTTTCCAAAGCACCAGAAGGCAAACAAGAAACAATGGATGGAAACTAATCAAGGAGAGAAGCAACCTGGAATTAATTGAGAACAATTATCCTGAGAACAATTAATCAACGGAACAGCTTCCCTTCAGAAGTTGTAGGTGCTTCATCACTGGAGGTTTTAAAGAAGAGACTGGACAGTCACTTGTCTGAAATGGTATAGGATCTCCTGCTTGAGCAGGGGGCTGGACTAGAAGACCTCCAAGGTTCCTCCCAGCTCTATTCTGATTGATTGATTGATTGATTGAATCCAATACATTGCATAAGATATCAGGTAAATCATGCATGTTAAGTGGAAAATATGTAGAATGGAATTTTATGTGTTTTTCATGTGGCTCCTTGAGCATGCTCTTCAATTGTCTTTTCTAATGGCATATTATGGTTTTTATTCTTTGGCTTTAATATTTTTATTTATATTTGTTACTTGTTGTTGGTTTCTTATATTACTGTAGAAGATTAAGAGACGTGCAGACTGTACTTAAAAGTTCAGAACCGCCATAACTTCCTCTACAACCTGTCTTTTCCTTATGAGTTTTACCTTGACTGGTTTCTTGTATTTAAATAATATCTTCTTCATCCACATTTAACAAAGGAGAATCACAGAAATGGAATTGATCATTACAGTCTGCTTAGGGTCTCTACCTTACCTTAAATAAACTGTTCCTTTTGGGGATTTTTCTTTCTTTCTTTATCCGATGCTCTTAATAGCAGTGCATTTAACTAATTAGGAATTTAAACCACTGATGTTTTCTGTGCAGAGTTGGTTGCATTTCTACATCACTGTTAGGTTTTGTCACATTAATTGGAGGTTCGGGATAGGTTGACAGATTTAGACCTGTGCCATCTTCGCCCAGATGAGAACTGCATAAATCTAATACATCTCATCTAGCTTTTGGGATAAGTGGAACTTGATACATTTCCGTGGCAGTCCTCTTTTTAGATCCCAATCCCCACCTATTACCATAATTGCTGGAAATAATTAGAAGGGGGAAAACTTACAAACCAGACATTTCAGTTCAAATGGTGCATAGACTCCAGAAGAGGTTGCAAATGGAACAGAATAATTAAGTGTTCTGGCAACATAAAGTAGAGAGGCAGTGATTTTTTTCCCCAAAAAGAAAAAAAGTTTGCTAAGTATTTCAAGCAAAAACATTGAGGTTAAATGACACATCTATATACATTTTTACCTTTATTGCAAAAAAAGTACCCCCAAGCTTTAGGATACCATTTGGGTTGATGCACTGAGTATTAATCTTAAAAGATATCTTGCTAGCATTTCCTGATTCTCCATACTGGACCTCTTATACTTATCTCAGCTGATATGATAACATGTTAGATTAAGATAAAGTTCCTTTTATAACTCAAGATCTATGGAGACTGAATTGTAAATTAGCATCTATCAAATTATATCAAATTTATTTATTTCTCAAATTTAAATAGCTACCCATCTCACAAGTGACTCTGGGCAGCATACAACAAAGCTAAAAACAGGTAGTTAATAAATATTAAACAATTAATATTGCCGCCGATGCCACTCAGTCATTTTCCGTGAGATGGATAACCATATAAATATTTTTTAATATACATTTATTATGTTTTATCAATGGGAATAAAATACAAAATAGGAAAACACAGTAAAAGCATACATCCAACAGTAACAACAACAAAAAAATTGTGTACAAAAAGGGGGGAAAAAAAGAAAAAAAGAGGACCCTAACATCCAACATTAAACATAAAAAAAAAAAAAATACACCCTGCTGGATGCTGATTTTTTTTTTAAAAAAAAACTGATAAATTCTCTTCCTCTTACATCAGGGGTGTCAAACTGCCAGTCCGCAGGCCGGATGTGTCATGGCAAAACTGCACCCACCCCATTGCCGGCAATGGAAAAAAAGTCGTGATACGTTATGACACGTCACGTGACGTTGCAAGTTTGACACCCCTGCCTTATATAATGAGGCTGCAAACAAATAGTTATAAACTTTCTCATCCTTATTTAACAAGAAAAGTATATTATATTGATAAATATTTCAGATGAGGTCTCTAATAATGAAAATGACCCAAAATATAATATATATAAAAAGTGAAAGAAAGAAAAATATTTATATGGATGGCCATATAAATATGATAAATAATAAATAAAATATTAAAAACATTAAAAAAAATTACAAAAAAACCTACAACCGAAGGGGTATTAGGTGAAGGGATGTTAATAACATATGTTATTAAGGGATGTTAATAACATATGTTAATAACATATGTTACTACGATAATTCACCAGTCTCCTGGGTTTCCCCTTGTGGGACCTTCAGAAACTATACAATGATGAAACCAGCCTCATTTTGCGAGGAAGGTTATTCCATAGAAAGGGCACCACAGCCAAAATGGCCTCTCCACCTAAGGAGCCAAGAATCCCGGAATCAGCTCTTTTTCTCTGCTTGGGCAACAAGCAGAATCAAAATCAGGCCATCTAGACATTGAGGGGGTGAGCAAGGCAATTCAGCTGGTGCTGCCATCTCCCTCAAGCTTCTTTTCCAACCCTCTTTACCTGCCTACATGTTTAAAAAGCGTACTGAGTCTGGAAATGCTCAGATGCTGTAGTTTTCTGGGAAAAAAAGCTTGGTGTTTTCCCTTCACCATCCAACAGGAGAGGTGATGTGGCTTCATTTGCAAACTTCATTAGAACAGGTTTCTCAGCTAAAGATTCTGAATTCTGACCTGCTGATCTGCTTTGCTACCTGTCTGCCGTGCTTTGCTTTACGGGCTTAAGCGGGAGGCCCAGACAGAATGCCAGACATTTTTCTTTCTTTTTTGTGTGTGTGTGTGGTTTTCTCTTCGCTCCAAACAATACTTGTCCTCACTGGCAAGACATAAATAGCCAGTTTCAGCAATCTCAAAGCTAGAAAAGCCTCAAGCTGAAGATAGATGTGGATAATAGCCAGGCATTAAGGAGAAACAAATATAGAGCAGGCTAAGAAAAAGAAAAATCTACACCAGCTAGAATTAACTTTAGCAGTTAGATTTTCAGCAGGAAATGTTCTGTTGTTCATGACTGGAAGAATGAAGAAGAGCAGAATATAGATCTGCCATATCTGGCCTGCAGAAATCCAAAGAACCCCTAGACGGCAACCAAGAAACGAGAGGATAAAAATATATATCAATCTTTTGCTGCCAACTAGACATTGCCCCAAATCTGCTAGGCATGACAGAATGAACCTGCATAATGAGTGTGACACATTTAACTATGCACATTAAGTTCCCTGCTGATTGTACTTCCAACACTCATATAATTATTGAAGGTGTCTGGTTTTTTTTAAAAAACAAAACAAAACAAAGCAAAGATCCGGTATTCAAAGATCTCTGAATCTAACGTGCAAATAAAGAACACTGCTTTTTCTAAAATCCTCAGGACAATAGAGCGAGGTGAAAGGATTTGTATTTCTTTCTGAAATCTAGCTGAGCGGGGTGGGGAAATGGAGGGACTGATTTCCATAAGAATAAAGGCTGCAGAATGTATAGCAGCTTTTTGCTATGTACACCGATACCGAATCTGAAAATGCAATTTAAATCTATACATAGTTTTGTATAAGCAAGGTTGCAGTTAAATATGGACATTAGTGAGCTCTATGTACTGAACAACTGTAATTATTGATCCTCCTCCTTAATCGTTTTTATCCTCTGGATCCTTCTAGATCCTCCCCTTGTGCCAGAGTGCCGGAATCCTGAAGAGAGACCCACAAATACCACATCTTCGAACTGTGTCCTCTTTGGCTGCTGCAGAGGGTGGCAGCAGGCCTTCAGTTTTGGACATTGGCACACTGCGAGCTAGACATGTCTGAGTGGCACAAGGGAAACCTGCTCCAAAGCGGCGAGAATTGACAACTTGTCCAGACACAAGTTCTTGTGCTTCCAGTTAAACAGTGTCATGAAATTCATTTTCACCTTCCTGCTCACTTCCAGAATAATCAAAGCTCAGCAATCAATATTCAACAAAAGTTGCGACTGAAGTAGGGAGGAAAAAAAAGTGGTCCTCCTTCTCCCCCTTTCCCTCAAGTGGAGGCTTTTTTTTAAAAAAGGGTCGTTTTTGGTTTGCTACAGAATTCTTCTCCCTGGGGAAGAAGAGTTGGAGAAGAAAACCAAAGCAGCATAGAAGAAAAAGAAATGGTAAAAGAATCAAAATGGGGACAATGAATATATATATATTACAATTTTGTTAGACAGCAGATAGACAGTCATAAAAAGGTTAACATTTCTCCAATGCTCTTTTTTTAGTGCCAACTGTTCATCTCTTTTGGAAACCTAGCGGGGGAAAAGGCAATTATATGTGACGGTAAGCTTTTCCACAGGAAGAGTGTTACTGCTGCTGATTAAGCTATGCTCTGTAGCCCCTGTGGGTGGAATTCCTTTGAAGGTGGATCTCAACAGGACCTCTCCCAGATCTCATAGCATGGGCAGATCACTTTGGAGTAGGAGGTCCTGGAGTTGGATAGGCTCTGAGCTATTTTGAGTTTGTGATGCTATTTTAAAGGTCAGCCGTTAAGCAATGGATGTGGAACCAGCAATGCATTTTACACTTTGGAAATAGGGATCTTGTAGGGGCCAATTCTGTATAATAATCTGAGGTCAAAGGGTGGGCCTGATAAATGATAATTGGTATTACTTCCCAGGCTTCAATTATTCTTAGGAAAAAGCTATGCGATTGTGATGTATATTGCACTTCAAAAAGCATTAAGCCTGCTCTGTTTTGTTTGAGGGCTTCACTTATTTATTTTACTTTGAGACGCTGAACCTCTGCACAAAATTTCTTCTCTAATGGCACTATTTTTTTCCATTTGAGATCTACATTTTCTTGGTAGCAACATGCTGAGATATGGCTTCAAGTCACTATTGGATTTAGGTGAGTGCTAGCGGTAGCTAGAGACAGAATCAAAAGTGAGTTGATGGAACTCTATTTCTCTGCATAATAAAATTTTCTATAAAGATTTTAAAATGAAAGTACTCTGATTTTGGAGCTCTGTTAATCAAAAAGAAGGGAGAGGGAGAAACGAATATAATAGCAATCAGTATTGCAGATTGGAGAGACAGTTTGGGATAGCAGTTAAGGTATGAGGCTAGAAAGCAGGAGACTGTGAGTTGTAGTTCCATTTTAGGCATGAAGCCATCTGGGGGATTCTGGGCCAGTTACTTTCTCTCAGCCTTGAGAAGAAGGCAGTAGCAAACCAATTCTGAAAAACCTTGCCTAGAACATTGTAGTCACTTGCCTAGGCCATCACCAGGAGTCACTTGAGGGTACTGTAAAAAAACCCTCCCTTTTTACAATCCTATAGTCCCTTAATTCGGGGTAGAATCAGGGTGACTGGATGGAGCTGAGCGTTTACTGGCTGACTCTCTTCCTGATGCCCATGTGGAGTTTGTAGCGGCTATTTTTTCTAAGCAGAAGGGTGGGAGGGAAAGAAGAAGAACAAGACAGGACAAGCCAATACCAGGCCAGACCAGATTAGACTAAACCAGACCAGATAAGTTGTCAACCCTTCTAGTTATCACTTATCACTTATTGCTTGTGTGTACACTGAGAGCTTATGCACCAGAGACAAATTCCTTGTGTGTCCAATCTCGCTTGGCCAATAAAGAATTCTTAAGTCTTAATTAAACTAGACACATGGCTAGATAAGCTAAATGTCAACACTGCAACGATCCTGGCTGAAGCCATTTTTGCTCTGTTTTCGGTTGCCACAGTACTGGGAGGGGGGATGAGTGGCTTTAAGGTTAGACTAAACAATAAATTGTCCCGTGGGAACCAAGGTCATTGCTGCCTGACTTTTGGCAGGCTGAGTCTTCTGTTAGAAAGTCCGCCAAAGTATTCTATTTGGGAACGTGGATAATGACATAGTGCTGGGGTGGGAAGTTCAACTTTGTAACATTGTAATGCTTGGGAGGGAACTCCAGACTTAGTTTCACTTTTGACTATGCCGACACTTTGTAGCCAATAAATATGTTCTTTAAGGAAACCTATTGCCTTGGAGTTCTGCTTTTACTGGTCTCGTCTATCGGAACCATGACACTAAATCTATTTTATTGCAAGGCTAGATTAGCAGAATCCTGCAAATCTGAAAGTACAAACTTCTTGCCCCCACTTTTAATTTCTTGCTTTATTAGAATGGGGTTTTTCCTTATTTTATTTTCTCTGACCATTAAGTGATTGCGAGCAACTGCCTCTCTCGTCTGATTGCTTCCTAGGCAACATCTCTTCTCACTTTTCCTCAAGGTCATCTATGTGTTCCATTACACAAGACATCATATGCCCCAATTGCAAAGTTGCTGGTGATACTAGCCCAACTCCAGTTTCAGGAGAGTCCCTGACAAAATAATGATACCCCCCCTCAACATTAGCAGCCTGTCACAGCAACTCCAAAGAAGAGCAACCTGCAGCAATCTGCAAGAGAAAGCAGTGAACCACCATGGTTCCAAATTTCCCTAGGTGTCCTAACACAGCATCATTTTTCAGCATGAGAGGAGCTATAAAAATGACTTCTACTCACAACCAGCTACTACTAGCAAAGCTAAATCAAGAAGAAGGTGAGGCCTATTCAGAGTGATCAGCTGCATCTGAGAGTTTTCTCGGGAATTTGAGTCCCAGCAGCCAGTCTGTCTTATTAACATGCTACCATGCAGTCTTTGAACTGTCAGGAAGGTCTATCAGCATAAAATGTGCCAAGTACTAACATACTAAGATAAAAGATTGACAAGAGCCTGGAGGATTAGGCAGCTTGAAAAAGTTAATATGCCTTATTTTGAATTTACTGGTTGGGGGAGGGGGCAGGAAGGGGAGAGTGTCAGAAGAAGGGGTGGAAAATCAGGTTTTAAATCATATTTATTAGCAAAAGAACAGAGTGAGATGCCCTAGGACAGACATGTCAAACACAAGGCCCGGGGGCCAGATGTGGCCCGTGAAGTGGTTTCATGTGGCCTGCAAACATCCTGGAAACAGTGAGGGAATGGCCCCTGCTGCCTTGGCCCTGGCCTAGGCCGGCCGGGAGCCAATGTACAATTTTGTGGTGGCCGTCTATGCTGAAATGCAGCGAGGAACCAGCCCCTGCCGCATCGGCCCCACCCCCTGGGTGCATGCTGGAGAGGTGTCACCCTTTATGAGGAATGAAGAAATGTACGATCGCCTGGAAGTGGCCAGCAAATGGCCCTCGCCTACTTCACATATCCGGCTTGATGGGCTCTGCCCTGGTCCCACTCCTTTCTGCCAGAGACCCTCAGATCTGTCCCACTCCTGCCCAGGCCTCCACAGGCATCCTTGACGCGAATGATGCTGGCCAAGCCCACCCAGTAGGCCACACCCACTCCATCCACACCCACCCAGTAGGCTGCACCCACCCGGCCCCCCGAGGGCAACCGCAATGCTGATGCGGCCCTCAATGAAATTGAGTTTAACACCCCTGCTCTAGGAGATGACGCAATGACTGCCATGGGAAATTGTTATTGCCAGTCATTTCTGAAAAGTCTATCTTTTCCTATCAACTCTGATCAGGCTACAGATGGGGATCTTGTTCTTCTATTCAAAGAAGAAGATACATCACAGGTTAAAAAGAAAAGCAGTCTTTTGTTGCTGAATGCCAAAACTACATTATGTAGAATATCTGCACTTTTGGGTGAAATTGCACAGGATATTAATTCATTTTAATTGTTACAGCCAAATTAGCATCCTGTGATAGCTGATGATTTCTTCCTTTATTTATATATTAAAAAAATCACTCTCCATGGAATATTTATGATACAGATAATCTTCGACTTACAACAGTTCATTTAGTGATCATTCAAAGTTACAATGGCACCGGGAAAAAGTGATTTATGACCGTTTTTCACAGTTACGACCTTTGAAGCATTCCCATGATCATGTGATCAAAATTCAGACGCTTGGCAACTGACTCATTTTTATCACCGTTGCTATGTCCCGAGGTTGTGTAATCACCTTTTGTGACCTTCTGACAAACAAAGTCAATGGGGAAGCCAGATTCACTTAACAACTGTGTTACTAATTTATCAGCTACACTGATTCACTTAATAACTAGGACAAGAAAGGTTGTAAAATTCTCATTTAATAACAGAAATTTTGGGCTCAATTGTGGTCGTAAGTCAAGGACTGTATTGTTTATTGCCCTGGCAGGAATAACCCTGTGCTTTCCCCCCCCACATTGACCTCATTGACTTTCCTTTTATTGGCCCTCCTTATTGCTTGGTCTGCTTGATCTTATTGGCCAAGCAAGTCATGGAGCACTTACTTAAGTGGTCATTGCAGATGCATTTTATTAAGCCTCAGTGGCAGATTGTGAACTTGGTTAGACTCAAGATGGTCCCATTCAACAATTTAAACACAAAGTGATGCTTATTAATTTTGGATTAATTTCACCCACACACCCCGTATAGACCTTTCCCCAAAGTAATGCAATTTTAATCAGGATCATCTGTTCCTCATAACTCACAGCTGCCTAGGATTTTTGCTTTCCTTGTAAAATTCTGCAGCGGGATTACTTTGGACTACTGTTTTAGCTTTCAAGGGCTGAAAGCTAAAGTTTTAGGGATGAACTTGGGGGGATAGCTGCAGGGCAGAACCAATCCATTTGTGGCTTCATTGGAAATTCTACTCATTAATTTTGAGATTAACTGGTTCTTTTTCTTGGCTTGTGGGGATTTGCAGAAGACTGGTGAAAAGTTCAGAATCTTTGCTATAGCCTGCTGGAGATAGAAACAGAAGTGAGCAAGGATTCTACACTCGTAGCGGAAGGCAGCATAACCAGTAAAAAAGCTGTTTGTGGCATTCAGCTTGGCTTCAGTTAAAAGCTTTGTAAAAGAGAGGAAAGCTACCTTCTAGGTTTACTGCGTAATTCTTCAGTCTGATAGAGGTTCAATCATCCACAGAAACTATACCAGCCTTTTCCCAATGTGGCATGCTCCAAGTAGAGTTGGGATGCAGGTCTTAAAATGGTCAATCAGCTTGTTGGTTGGGGATTTTAAGAGCTCTAGTGACAACAAAAGTAGGAAGGTTTTTAATTAATTAAATATACATCCTTTGTTAGGATCTCATGGAGGTTTGCCCAAGTGTCTATTGTAATTTCATCTGTTCAGTAACAGCCCTATGAGGTAGGTTGGAGAGAGAGGGAGAAGGAGATAGATAGAGAGAAAGAGAGTGCAAATGGCCTCAAGTCAGCCAATGAGTTTCGATGGTTGAAGACAGACTGGAATTTGGGTGTCCTCAATCCTAGACTAAAATCTTAGAATCATAGGTCTGGAAGGGACCTTGGAGGTCTTCTAGTCCAACCCCCTGCACAAGAATGTGCACAAGGAAGCTAGCACATGTAGGAGAATTGGATATGTAGGTGTGACACGTGCTTGCTGAAACACCTGAATAGAAATGTTAATGCTATATAGATCCAGACATGCGCTGTGATGAAAAGTGTCTACATTAGTTCTTCTCTAACTTGGTATTGTTTAACTGTATTTGAGTCACAATTCCTAGGCAACTTGACAAAAGACAACCAGGGATGAAGAGCAACAATGTAGATCCATGTTTTCCTTTTGCTTGCCTAACCAGGATTACATATCAAAATAAGATTATGAGCTCTTATGAATATGATTTGTGTGTACCCAGATCACACTTAATCCACCTTGGTGCCACTGGGCTATTCTCACTGTAGTTGAACTTACTGGCCCTGGCATCCAAATACAACCAGGTAAGAGGTGTGATCTCTTGCCAGGATAACTTCAACTATATAGCTGAGGAGTTCACAAGACTGTCTAATTTAAGCCACTGACCTACCGTGCCTCATCACCATTTCATAGGAGGTGTTTAAATAGGTGATTGGCCATCTCTTGTAATATTATTGTGATAGACTGCTGGATGTGCAGAGGAGCAAAGGGTTTGGATTCGATCAAATCCTTTCATTCTATGATGCCCTTCAATTATCCTAGTTTCCTTATTTTGAGAACTGAGAGGAAGGGTATATGGAAGACAAGCGTGCTGAAATAAGCTTCTTTTTTATTTTTTATTTTTTTATAATAAATTTTTTATTAATTTTTCAATTAAAAACAAAAACATAGATCTTTTATCACAATATCAACCAAAAGGAATAACACTAATCAATACCCAGCCACCGGAAGCCCCTGAAATAAGCTTCTGATGATAAATGACACAGGCCCAGATTGAAAACCTCATTTTTGTGACTTTCAGGAAACTGAGCTTTTGAGCCAAATTCTGCACACCATCCACCGCTTGCCATTAGGCCACAGGGGATCCCCCATAGGGTGTGTGGAGGTCTCCCACCTCTGACAATCTGACAATTCTATATGTGTGGTAGACTTTCACATCCGCATTGCAGCTATGCAGAAAGTAAAATGTGGGTCACTTTGTCTGGGAGGAGATTTCATCATATTTCTTCAGATGAATAAAATGTAGAGATGACATGTGACTTGTGACAGATCTGAAAGCTTTTGCCCAGACACCAGGCAGAGGTTACAGGAAGAGTCAGCTTTTCTGTCTGCTTCCTCTGTTGTCTGTGTCTTCTCGGAAGAATATATCTTGCCGTTTCCTTTTCCCAGTGAGTTGATGGGGACTCAGAATGATGGCAAAAAAAGATTGAAAACCCAGACACAAATGCATGGATGTGCACATGTGCGCGCACACACATACAGTGGAGCTCCTTAGGCTTGAACTCTTTCACTTAAATAGCTGCAATGAAAACTATAATGCTTTTGCTTCCCCTTTGTTATTGTGGAATATTTGATTTGTGGTTTCAATAGCCATGCTGTCTGAGAAAGATAGGACATGCAATTTAACACTTATTTTAAAGGGTTAGATTAGAGAAAGCTGATTAATCTGTTAATGCCATGATAATCGAGTCCTCTGTCTCATCAGCCTGTTTCTGGGCTCAAACATCTTAAATATCCTCTCTTATCTCCTTCCTATCCAGAAAGTCATATATTAACTGCTGAGAACCATGGAGGAAATGGCTTATTTAGATCAGGGGTCCCCGATCTGTGGGCTGCGGCCCACTAATGCCCTCACACTCACACTAGCACCACCCCGAGCATCCCGCCAGCTCTAGCGTTGCCCCGAGCAGCCCATCGGTGCTAGCGCCACCCCATTTGTGGCACTTGCGCTCACGCAGACCCGTTTGCACGTGCGCATGCACTTGTGTGTGGCCCATTTCTGTGTGCGCATGCACACGTAATGGTGCCTGCCTCCCTTTCCGGGCCATCAAACCAAAAAGGTTGGGGACCTCTGATCTAGATCTATTTCAGTGAGCTTTCATGCTGGGTTTTAGTACATAGACAACCTTGGTTGTGCTTATTAATACCATGTGGCATAGCTGGGATGGAGGTGGTGCATATATCTTTGTGCTGCTTGGTCTCTCAGTAACCTTCAATATTGTCAACCATGGTGTCATTCAGGACTGGGGATTTGATTTGAGGGCACCATTCTATGGCGGTTCTTTTCCTTCCTTCAGGCTTAATTCCAGTCAATTAACCACTCCCCATCCTTTTCCTTTGTGGGGAGGCCAAATTTTCTCTTGTTTTATTCACCATATTCATGAAACTACTGGATGAAGTCGTCTGCCAGTCTGAGATTCTAGATCACCAGTGTACTGAGATGTCCAAATATCTGCTAATGTTTGGTGGGTGAAGTGAAGCTGTTGAAGTCTTGTCCTAGTTCTTGGAGGTAGGATATGTTTATATCTCTTTTCTGCCTTGGCTGATTTCTGCATCTTGTTCTCTATTTTTACTTTCCCCTTATTCATGTTGTATTTTATTCTGTCTGTTAAGTGGTGATGCTTCATCACTTATGGCTATGGACTGTAATCTACCATGCTTGTCCAGTTTTTTGTTTTTTTAAAAAATTCCCAGTCTATGGCTGAGAAAAAGTGATTGGCCCAAAATTACCTTTCCCCATCTAAAGGAGGACTAGAACCTGGATCTCTGTATTTTTTTTTTGTAAAAGTTTTTATTGGTTTTTTCCCCATACATTCAGTAATAATTTTTCAACAAACATGCTGTCTGAGTTTACATTCACAAATACATATTTAATTCCTAATCCTTTATTCTTTCCTCTAGCCATCGATAAAATAAGTCCCAAGTTTGATAATATTCCATTTCTTCTTTTTCTTTCAGTCTCATAGTCAGTCTATCCATCTCTGCACATAGTATTTTTTAAATTATTTCTTCATCTGATGGTATTCCTTCATTTTTCCAGTATTGCGCAAATATAATTCTTACCGCTGTTGTGACATGCAAAATCAAATATACTGTATGCTTTGTTTGTTAGTCTTTTCTGGCATTATACCTAATAAAAAAAGTTCAGGTTTAAAATCTACATGTTCTCCCAACATCTTTTCTAGCCAGACATGCATCTTTTTCCAATAACTCTTTACTTTGTCACAAGTCCACCAAACATGATAATAAGTGCCTGACTTATGTTTACATTTCCAACATCTATCTGACATGTTTTTGAACATTTTTGCTAGTCTTGCTGGTGGCAAGTGCCATCTATAAAACATTTTATATAAATTTTCTTTGTAGGAAGTTGACATTGTCAGTTTGTAATTTCTTTCCCATAAATTTTGCCATTTTTCTAATTCTATATTATATCCAAAAATTTTCACCCATCTTATCATTGTTTGTTAAACTTGTTCGCTTTCCATTTTCAAAGTTAATAGAAAATTATACATTTTCTTAATTAGTTTCTCATCAGAAGTTAACAATGTCTTATCAAACACAGTTTGTTCCTTATAAAATCCATACAGTTTAACATCTTTATCATATCTAGATTGCATTTGTAAATGTGCCCATCATGATAAATTGATACCCTGATTTCCCATTTCTTATTTAGATTTTAAATTCCCTTCCTATATGTCCAGATTTTTTCAAAGTTCACTAAATTTGGGTGTACAAATGCTTCCATTGTTGACAACCACCCTGGAATTTTCAAAATATATTTTACATTTTATTTTTTCTCATGTTGTTAATAATGCATTTCTTATATAGTGATTTTGGAAATATTTGTGAACTTTATTTTTCCCGTACCATAAAAAAGTGTGCCACCCCAATTGTAAATCATGCCCCTCCAGATATAACAGCCTTTTATTTCTAAGAGTTATCCATTCTTTTACCCATGTTAATGCAGATGTTTGATAATATAAAACCCACTCTGGTAAACCAAGACCTCCATTTTCCTTGGCATCTTGTAACATTTTCATCTTAATTCTAGCTTTGTTTCCTTGCCAAATAAATTTCAAGATTAATAAATTTAAGTCTTCAAAGATTTTTTTCTCAAGTTTTATAGGTATTGTTTGGAATAAGAATAAGATTTTTGGTAGTATGTTCATTTTCACTGTAGCAATTCTGCCTAATATTGACAATTGCAGGTTTTTCCATTTTTCCAAATCCAGTCTTATTTGATTCAATAGTTTCGTATAATTATATTCTTTTATCGTTGAACATCTTGTTGTTAAATATATTCCCAGATATTTGACCTTTTTAACTATTTGCAATTCTGTTTTTTCCCAACATTTTTTTTTCTTATCTGTAAGGTTTAACTATTACTTTAGTTTTTTCTCTGTTTATTTTCAGTCCTGCCATTTCTCCGTATTGTTCTGTCTTTCCCAATAGTTTAGGAATCACCTCCAAAGGTTCTTCTAAAATAAATACCAAATCATCAGCAAATGCTTGTAATTTATATGTTTTGCCTTTTATTTCTAGTCCTTTAATTTCTATATCTTGTCTAATATTTCTATTTAGAACTTCCAAAGTGAAAATAAATAACAATGGAGATAATGGACATCCTTGCCTTGTGCCTTTTCTTATCTCAAAATTTTCAGTATAGTCTCCATTCACAATCACTTTTACTGTTTGTTTATTGTATATCTCTGTATTTTTAGTTCACTGTCTTAACCACTACAGCATGCTGGCTTTCATTTATTATAAGTACAGATAACCGATACAGATATAAATGTTGTTGATATTTGGTTGGTTTATTGCAAGGAATGAATGTTTGTTGAAGGAAGCAGAAAAGTCTGTATATAAGAACATGTTTGCTACATGGAAGTGAGAATTAGATCTGTCAAAATGTAAAAGGAAGTTGAATGCATATACACAGAGATAGAAAGATATACAGGTCCCCACAATGGACAACTGGCTGGTGAAGTAAATGGAGCTAGCTGAGATGACAAAATTAACAACCTGATTAAAGAATACTTTGTCTAACTTTGTTTCTACATTGAAATCTTGCTGAAATCATGTTTGGATTTTTTTTGCTAGAAATCAAAAAAAATGTTGCATACATTTTGGGTTTTGATAATTAGAAATGTTTATAATTATAGAAATATTGAATACTATTGAATTATAGATCAAAAGGTTAATGTATTTTATTTCTGTAACTATATTTAAAAAAATTGGAAGCTATTTTTTCTTTATTTCTTTTCATTTTTTTTTATTCCTTTGTGTTTTCTCTTCCCTATCCTTTTTCTTAATTATTTTTGGATCTTTTTGTATTTTTTCTTTTGGAGAAATTTAATAAAGTATATATAAAAAAGGAAGATGAATGCAGTGCAATTGGGTAATTAAGCTGTGTGCGTATGTTTGTGTTTTAAAACTAGAAGACAGAAGGTCAAGAGTAGATGGGGACTGAATGAATATGGAATGAATACAAAAGGAAGTGACCAGTATAAAAGAAATACATTGGGCTGATTTGGTCATAGGGTGAATTATGATAAAAGTGCAAAAGAAATATATAAATGAAGAAGGAATGGATGGAGAAGAATGGGATGACCACAGAAGACATGTTGGATGGAATTGATGAGATTTTGAAAACAGAGACAGGAAAGGAGTTTAAAGAACAAAAGACAAAATATGAAGTGATAGATGGATGTGGCACATGTTAAGATGATTTCAAGGATAGGAAAAAATGGAGACGTATAGCAAAGGGTGTTGTGCAAACTAGTTTTAGCTATATTTTCTTTTTCTTACAAATGCGTTTAATTTATTTGACTTATTGCTTCTTAATATTTTTCTGCACTTTGTGTGATTTATACAGACATACATACACTAAATACTCATTGTCTAAAAAAAGTGATCAGAAAAATGCATTTTGCAAAATCTGCAAAAAGTGGACTTTCTTAAAAAATGTACCACTTAGAAAAAACCATTATCTATGATTTCTTTAATAACATCTCTGTTCAAAATCCAGACAAATTTAGTTTCTTTAGTCAATATTTAATGTTTGATTATTTGGTTATTGATGTAAAATGTAATATCTAAGAAGTTCTGGAATATGTAATTAAACAGGTGCTTTTAAAACAAAGCAAACCTCCCATACGGATGCCTACACACTGCTGAAACATAAACATAAAGTTACACTTAAAAATTTAAAGTTGCACATCTAAAATGCGAATGGTTAAACTGAAACCCAGAAAGCATTTCAAATATTAACTATTTAAGTTTAAGCCCTAAGAGGAAAGTGATGCCTACTTGTTATAAAGTTTAATATTAGGTCTTTCGTCTACACAGTATTTGCTTTGGATTTCTTTTTCTTAAAACCAAATATGAAAAAAAAACAAACACACTGAGGGCTGCAAGAAAGTGCAAACAGAACAGCTAAAATAAATATGTGCCTTTTAAAAAATGTGGACACTCTCTGTGTCATCAATAGAGAGTGACAAGACACAGAGAAAAAGTGCAAAAGATGCAAGAAAGAAAGCCTTCTACTCTAGGCTTGCCCCAATCAGGGATCACTAGATCCATCACCAGCATCACTTGAAGCCATGGGACTTGTAGTCCAGCACATAGGGGATGGCAGCTTCTAATAAGTCTTATCTGCCAATGCAAACTTCTTCATGGAAACAAACCAGAGAAAAAGAGACAATGCAATTGACTTACTGCAATACGTCTGTCTGTCTGTCTGTCTGTCTGTCTGTCTGTCTGTCTGTCTGTCTGTCTGTCTGTCTGTCTGTCTGTCTGTCTGTCTGTCTGTCTGTCTGTCTGTCTGTCTGCCCAGAGTTTCTAGAAGTCAGGCAGCATATAAATGTAAATCTTCCTCCTCCCCCTCCCCCTCCCCTCCCCCTCCTTCTCCAAGCTGATATTTGATTTTGTCTGGTTCTGTCTATCTGGTTTGCATCAAAAGCTAGGGGCAGATGACTGTAAATGCAGAACCTGTTTTTTATTCAACATATATTTATTTTTTCACCAAGGTTTGATGAAGCCAGCTTTTAGTTTTGCCAGCTATGGCTGCTTGGAAGTTGCACTTATTGCCAATGTAGTGGGACCTGTTGATAATCAAGGGAGTGACAACATTGCCATTGTGAACAAACTGACATTCTCGGGTTGTCACATGCATAGTTGCACAAATGCACAAGAGTACAGTGCTGAAATTCTATGCAATATTTCAATCTCCTCCTTCATTGTTATGTGTATGCAGATAAATAACTGATGACCATGAGTAGTTTTTGTTTAATGATTACTCATTCAGTGACCATTCAAACTTGCAATGGCATTGAACTAGGAATAGTTATGCTTGGTTCTCAAAGTTGCAGGCCTTACAGTCATGTGACCATGATCTAGGTGTATGGCCAGTGGCCTGGATTTCTGATTATCACAACATTCTACATCAGGGGTGTCAAACTGCCGGTCCGCGGGCCGGACGCGTCATCCAGAAGCCGCACAAAACTGTCCCGATACGTCTCGTGACGTCACGTGATGTCACGAGTTTGACATGTCTGTCCTACATGATCATGATTTGTGACCTTCAGTGACACCTTCCCACAAGGAATGTCACTGGGGAAGCTGGCAGGAAGTCAGAAGTCACAATCACATAAAGTCCTTGCTTAATTATCTGCATAGGTTATTACTTGATGATAGTAACCAGGGATAGCTGGAACTGTTGTAGTTAAGCCCTGCAGTCACATGACATTGCATTTTATGACCACATTGCTTAGGGATAGAAATTCCAGTCTCATTTACTATTGTTAAGTAAGGACTACTTCTAATAGAAGGCATAGCTCATTAAAAAAAAACCCTCTTTCCCCCTTTTTCTTTTCTTTTTCTTAGTATTTATAAATAATAACATAGTGGAGATTTTGGCATTAAGCTCAAAGATTTATACTTTTGTCATATCATTAAAACAATTCTGTATAATTTGCTTGCTATGTATTATCTTTTAATAATGTCATATTGAACATTCATTGTATCACTTCAGCAATTCTAATTGTCTATTCACTGACATATGTCTTTTGGAATCATATCTTTGTTTTAATTAAATGAAACGAATAGTAGGAGACAAAATCATTCCAATATTCCAATAACTTAAGTCATGGTATTCAAGTGGTTTATACAGTGACCCCAATGAGGAAATGCATCACTAATGAAAAAATGAAAGAGGATATCAATTTGCATAGTGTAACCTACTTTTTTTCTGCATAGTCTCCAAGATTGAAATAATCATTACAATCCAAATAACAATACAACAAATATCAACTGGCCAAAGCTGGAATTAGGTAATTTTGAGCCCATACAATTTATTTTCAAGGCAATAATTGTGGAAAGGAACCTTCCAAGCTGCCTCTTCACTTTCTTTTTTCTAAAAAAAGTTGTCTTTTTTTTTAAAAAAAGTTGAACCAGATAGCTTCTCAAGCAGAGGAAGATACCATCAAACAGAGGCATGTCCCTTGATCTATAGAAGACACAGATATCTTCCATGGATCCTTCTAAGGCAGGTTTAAATTATCATCTCAATGCATTGTCTGAATTAGTCTGCCTTAAAACTATGAGTCCAGTTAAAATGATACTATACAATACCACACCACACCACACCACACCACACCATACACCATATCATACTGAGTGCAACAGGCTGAGCTCCTGCCCTAGCTCCTGCCTACCTAGCAGTTCAAAAGCATGCAAATGCGAGTAGATTAATAGGTACCATTTTGGTGAGAACCTAACAGTGCTCCGTGTGCCTTTGGCATATAGCCATGCTGGCCACATGACCTTGGAAAATGTCATCAGACAACACTAGTCAGGAAATGGAAATGAGCACTGCACCCTAGACTTGGACATGACTGGACAGGGAAACCTTTATTTTGATACTGATACGATAAAAGAACCCCTGAAAAGAATAGCAGGAATTATATAACAAAGCTGGACATTTATGTCACAGCTAGTTTGAACCTAGGTGGTTGAGGAGGAAACATTAGGGTGAGCTTTGAAGATAAGAGAAGCAGAGCTTGCTTTAACGGATTACAAGTTAGGCAAGTTGGAATGAGTAAAAAAAATCTGTCAGCTTTTCTATTGTGTATGACAGCCTCGCTTTTTTCCTAGACACATTTCACTTTTGTTAAAACTGAAAACACACTTTTTTGATGGGTACAGTGAGAACTATCCAGTTTGTACATTGTACTTTGAAGACGTATTGTTCCAAACTCCCAGGTGCAAATTGTACTAGTGAGGTGGTTGCTGTGGGTAAGTCATGTTTGGGAGGACCCCGAGGAGGAAAAGCTGAGAGAAGCAGATTGGAGGTCTAGCCAGGAAGAAGGAAGCCTGAAAGAGAATGAGAATAAAACTGCTTTGTGGGACTCTATGCCAAAACAAATTATAGCTAGCATATTAACAAACCTAATTGGTTTAGTTTAGTATTGGTATGTATTTGATTTTAGAAATACGTTACATCTGTAAGGGACTGTTTCTGATTTTTTGTTTTCTTAAACATGGAGTGACTTTGATAAACCCGATGACTTTTCATTTTCAGTACAGGCAGTCCTCGGCTTACAACAGTTCATTTAGTGACCGTTCAAAGTTACAACGGGATTGAAAAAAAAATGGCTTAGGACCATTTTTCACACTTATGACGGTTTCAGCATCCCCATGGTCAGGTGATCAAAATTCAGATGCTTGGAAACCAACTCACATTTGTGATGTTCACAGTTTGTCCCTGGGTCACATGATCCCCTTTTGCGACCTTCTGACAAACAAAGTAAATGGAGAACCTGGGTTCAATTAACCGCCATGTTACTAATTTAACAATGTCAGTGATTCACTTACCAGCGGTGGCAAGAAAAGTCATAAAAAGGGGGCATAATTCACTTAACAAATGTTTTGTTTAGCAGGAGAAATTTTGGGCTCAATTGTGATTGTAAGTTGAGGACTACCTGTAATAATCTTCCCTACGGGTCAAATTGCTCTTGGTTTAATTTCCAGCTTTTGATATAAGTCCAGCATGCTCATATTTACCTAGTCACCATTGCAAGTTTTGTTTTTTTCATAAGATTGGACCATGTTTTTCTAGCTAGATGGGGGGGGGGGGTTGTACCTCTTAATAGTCCAACACACAATTGGACAATAAGCTGGAAGGAATGGAGAAAGGCTGGAAGATGAAAGAGTTATTTATTTTTGCATTGGCAGGGACATTTTTCTTCACACAAATTCTGGCTCTTTGCATTTTAATAGGGAAGAAATAAATTTTTCACCACAGCCAGCAATGTATGTGTTGTTTTAAATCTCCGTGGTGGACAGTTGCCTGCATTCATTCATTCATTCGACTTAATGAATCATCCGGTTGCCAGAGCTTCTAAGAATGTTTCATTCAATTTGGCTCTTCTCTCTGTGCATCTGTGCCCCTCTCACCTCCATGGAAGAGGAAGGCATATTTTTCTGGGGTAGTTACCTGTAAATAATGAGATGTAAAGAAGCCAACAATGTCCAGTGAAGCTCATTTTCTCTCTTGGATGCAGTTGTTGATGACTACAAGCTGCAGTTTAGCAAATGTGTAAAAATAATAAATCACCCTTTTAAGCTTTATTGTTTAAAACCGTGTTTCTCAACTTTGGCAACTTGAAGATGTGTGGACTTCAAATCCCAGAATTCCCCAGCCAGCAAGGTTGGCTGGGGAATTCTGGGAGTTGAAGTCCAGGCATCTTCAAGTTGCCTAGGTTGAGAAACACTGGTCTAAAATAATAAAAAATATATTAGTTTCTAAAAGTATTTTAAAAGTATTACATCTCCCTATGGAATAAAAGATGCATTCTGAGAATATACTCTGAACGCTCTAGAAAAAGCAGGGATAGAAATACAACAGCAATTCGGAAATAAACCTCTGTTTGAGCGTGTGCGAGAAATAGGCGGGGATAGTGACGCCCATTCTATGGCGCAGTAGTTCAGTAGGCAGTGAGAAGAGAAGGAGAAGGTTGTGTTGCAATTGTCTCGTCCACTAGGCTGATTGAAAATGAACCCTGCCATAGAAAATCCTGCCAAATGTGAAGTGCGTGCAGTAATACGATTCCTGTGTGCGAAAAAACTTTCGGCAGCTGCGATTCATCGTGAACTGTGTAATGTTGACAGACCAAACATGATGAGTGAAGGTGTCATACATCAATGGTGTCGTATGTTTAAAGATAAATGAGCTGACATGCATGATGAGGCAAGAAGTGGCCGCCCATCTGTAGTCAGCGATGAACTCGTGCAGGAAATTGACAAAAAGGTCTGTGAGGTCTGTTGGTTCACAATATCTGCACTTTCTTTACGCTTTCCCCAAATTTCTAGGTCTGTTTTGCATGAGATGGTGACAGAAAATTTGGGATACCTCAAGTTCTGTGCTTGTTGGGTATCAAAATTCCTTTCTGAGGAGCACAAAAGACACCAAATGGGTTCTGCTTTGTACTTTCTCATGCATTATGCTGAGGAAGGAGAACAATTTCTTAACAGAATTGTGACCAGCGATGAGATCTGCAAACATTGTCTGTCAGAAAAGTTTATGGCAACAGTATTCTGGGATGCCAAACGAGTACTGATAGTTAAGTTCATAGACTGTGGTTCAACCATCAATTCAGAAGTCTACTGTGAAACGTTACTAAAACTCAGACGAGCCATCCATAACAAGAGTCAGGGCATGCTGACTTCTGGAGTGGTGTTGGTTCACATTAATGCTTGCCTGCACACCAGTAGACGCACCCAAGAACTTTTGAAACGCTTCCGTTGGGATGTTTTTTGATCACCCCTCCATAGCCCAGATTTGGCACTGAGCGACTACCACCTCTTTAGGCATATGAAACAGTGGCTTGCGTCGCACCGCTTTGATGATGACAATGCATGATACTGTTTCAAGGTGGCTTCATTCCCAGGCGGGAGATTTTTTTGCAGAAGGAATTTCAAACCTTGTAAGACGTTATGACAAGTGCCTCAATTTGAATGGCGATTATGTCGGAAAGTAATGTAATATAGTTTTCTAATGTGTATAATAAAAGTTCTGTATCTGCGAGTGTCTGTCATTGATAACCAAATGGAGGTTTATTTCCGAATTGCCCTTGTATGAAAGAAAAGAACTATGCCTTATATAGGCATATGTAACTTTATTAATACGCATTTTATAAACCTCTGAATATGTGAATTGGTTCCAAGGAGTGACTTTGCATTTAGTATGTGGATTAATGTCTGTTTCTGACTTTGGGGATTTATTGTCTATTTCTATGGGGATTTATGTCCATTGATTCATTTTGCATGATTTGTAGTCATTCAGTGATAAACATTTTTAAATGAAGAACAAAATATCACTGGTGTGTATGTGTATATATCTCTCTGTGTGAGTGTGTGTTGGATCTGGAAGTTAAAACTAGGCCTGTGTGGATCAGGGAGAAACTAATTCAATTTGGAAGAACTGATTCAACAACTAGTACTGATTCAGAATGTGGATCTGATTAAGCTTGATGTTTTGAATTGAACCATCAAACTGATCTACTTGATTCAAAGTTCCACACTGATTTAAAAAAACCATGTCTGAAGCATATGGCTCATGAGAATCATTTGGAGGCATTTGATTCAGTTTAACAATTGGATTTGACTCTCCACTGATAAAGCTGATTTGGAGATTCCAATGAACCTTCAGAACCAATTTCTGCATAGTCCTGGTTAGAATTGCTACCAAGGAATAATTATGACATTTTCAGCCTATGTTACTCCCAGGACTCTGGAAACAAATTTGTTTATGTCTTAGTAGCAGGATAATTCTTGTCTGCATTTAAAATAGAATTGAAGGGCAAGTATTTAAAGTGATAAATTGTGACAGACAACGTTAGCATAGAAGAGACTATAATAGTAGAGTAGGAGAATAGTGGGAGCTATAGTCTAAAACTGTACTAAGAATGTCCGGAATGGCCCAAAAAAGTCAAGATGATGGCTATGCCACAATGATGCATTTCAAGATTTGCCCATTGTTTATGTGCATTGCTCATGCAGTATATATATAAAAATAAGTGGAGTTTTAATCACTTTGTTCTGGTTGCCACCTTGACTTTTGGAACTATTGTAAGGGCCTTCTGAGACAATCTGGGGGGGTTGGGAGAGAGGGGGTGGTGGAAAAAAAAGAGAGATTCCCTTTCTTTATATTAGAGGTCACTTCGTTGCCATTTTTTCAACCTAAGTTGTGGTGGTTGTAAAGAAAAGTAGCATTTTCCCAGAATCTAGACTACCCTAATGCCATGATCAGTCTGAATCATAAACAAAACCTCTCTGCCTGAACCTTTTTTGTGTATCTCAAAACTACCCAGCTTTCTTGTCATCTCAAATGGCCTCCCAGTTAGTTTCAAACCAAGTTGCTATTTCTTCTGCTTTGGTTTGTTAAAGGCTTTCCCATCAGACCAGGAAGATAATGCGGTTAGAGTATGGGAAGTATGTGCGTAGGCTCACAGACCTCCTTCAATCCTTATTCATCAACCTTTTTTTCCCCTCTATGCAAATGTGGATAATGTATTTGATGCCCAAAGGGAAAATGGTACCCTTTTATTTTCTATCCATCATCTGGTCTCATTAACTCTTGGGACAATGGTTTAATTGTGGCCTGATTGAAAGTGGTTATAAGAACCATCTCCCTCTCTTATTGGAAACCCATTTCTGCTGAAAGGTTGACTTGATGCTTTCCTGTAAAGCTGAAATGGAACACATTGTACAGATGGCATGTCCATGGCGCTTGCACAGTACAGCTGTTTCTTCTTGGCACATTAAGCCTTGTCCGTATCCGTTGGCCCTAAGCATATCTGCTCACCCTCCTCCCTCGCAACTCAGTAAAACTCTCTCTTTCTGCCAGCCGCTTCCCAGCTTGCCTTTCTCCAGCCTCAGTTTGACTTGTTTCGTGGCTGGAAACTGATCAAGAAAACTGGCACTACTAGCGCATTCTTAGTCATGACAGTTCAATTGAGGTAACTCTGTTTCTGTGGAAGAAAGTGTCATTATTCTGATTATACCACGTCAAAACTGCACACTGGAGAAGGTGTTTCCAAATACCCGCAGAAATAAGAGAACTTTGTTAGATGATTACCCAGGATAGTTTTAGTTTACTAAACAGAAAGGTTGTGCTTTCACATCCACCATCACTAAGTGAAAGACGGCATTCGTAAAGGCAGTTCCTCACTACAACTTGAATTGGTATGGTCCAAAATTCAACCCCTTCTGCCTTTATATTTGATGTTCAGCTATGAGGACCACTCCAGCTGCTGAACGCCGATGGTCATGTCAAAGAACTTTTTTTGTTGAAGGTGTTTTTTTTGAGAATTAAAAACATGTATTATAGGAGGAAAATATATTTCTGTGTAAGGAATAACAACAACAACAACAACAACAAAATTGGAAGAGACCTTGGAGGTCATCTAGTTCAACCCCCTGCTCAGGCAGGTAACCCTATACCATTTCAGACAAATGGCTGTCCAGTCTCTTCCTAAAAACTTCCAGTGTTGGAGCATTCACAGTTTCTGGAGGCAGGTTGTTCCACTGGTTAATTGTTCTAACGGTCAGGAAATTTCTCCTTAGTTCTAATCTCTCCTTGATTAGTTTCTATCCATTGCTTCTTGTCCTGCCTTCAGGTGCTTTGGAGAATAGCCTGACTCCCTCTTCTTTGTGGCAACCCCTGAAATATTGGAACACTGCTATCATGTCCCCCCCCTTCATCCTTCTCTTCATTAAACTAGACATACCTAATTCCAGCAACCGTTCCTTATATGTTTTAGCCTCCAGTCCCCTAATAATTTTGATCTCATTTTTATGCCTTCTTTTTACAGAAATTACAGTTCCTGCCAGCCCCAGCACATGCATGCAATGGTCTGTGATGGGGGAGGGGAGGAGATGAAAGGTAGGCTACAGTATGTCTAATGTGAGGAGACAATGACAGTTTGGCATTGATATCCAGGGTTTTCTGCTTCTTCCTATCTAATGCTACAATTTCCATTTGAGCACCTTCTTCAGTGCTACAATAAGTGGCTACAAGATAAGAAGTATGGGATTTTTTTTTTCTTGGCTAGCCTTCTCCTGTGTAACAGACTAGAGACCTCCCATATTTTCTGCTGGTTTTGCTGGTTTTGTGTGTGTGTGTATGAATGATAAACCCAGCACATTAATCCCTTTTGAGATAAGCAGTATCATGCAAAATGTCAACCCGATGAGGCAGAGCAGAGAATGACCTCAGCCCCGCTGGATAACTAAAATTAATTTTTATGGAGATTGGTTATTATAATAACAGAATCTTGCTTGTTTGATTGTGCTGTCCCTCCTTCTCCTCCTTCTTGTAGTTCAAAGAACAAGGGAGGTGTTTATCTCAACTGTTTCTGAATGTTACCTGGATGTTCTTGCCTTAAAAGAATGCTTTGCCCCCTTTTGCCTGGGCATATCTTCAGCAAGGAGATCTTCCTTAACTTCAACATTAGTGTTTCTCAACTTTGGCAGCTTTAAGATATGTGAACCTGAACTCTCAGAATTATCCAGCCAGCAAGAAGTTCACAATTCTTAAAGTCTCAATCTGCCAAGATTGAGAAATACTGCTCTACAGAAAGCACAAAATAGGAATTAAAAAGTAACAAGCCAAAGACGGTAAAACCAAAGTAAATATAGATGTCTCTACTTCACTTTTCTTTCAGATACATTTGTTTTGCTATTCAGTTCTAATTTATTTTCTTTATACAACTTTACACAACTAATATATCTCAGATACGTTTCATTTTGATCACTTACTTTTGTATCCAGTCTACATTCATTGTATTCAATGCATACATTGGATAAGTCTAGTTTAATGAAAAGTGACATGATAGCAATGTTCCAATATTTGAGGGGCTGCCACAAGGAAGAGGGCACCAATCTATTCTCCAAAGTACTTGAAAGCAGGACAAAAAGCAATGGATAGAAACTAATCAAGGAGAGAAGCAACCTAGAACTACAGAGAAATTTCCCAAAAGTAAGAACAATTAACCAGTGGAATGTCTTGCCTTCAGAAGTTGTGGGTACTCCATAACTAGAGGCTTTTAAGAGGAGACTGGACAGCCACTTGTCTGGAATGGTATAGGGTCTCCAACTTGAGCGGGGGGTTGGACTAGATGACCTACAAGTCCCTTCCAACTCTGTTATTATGTTATTCATCCAAAAGTCAACTCTGGGATGACTTCTTTTTCACTGCTGATTCAGTGCAGGTATGAAGCCTTTATGCATAGGTATAGAATTGGTGCTACCTGGCTCAATAGTAGTAACTGCGAGATGGATGTTAGAATCCTAGTGGACAATCACTTAAATATGTGCCAGCAGTATGCTGCAGATGCCCAAAAAACCAATGCAGTCCTGCATTAACAGAGGGATAGAATCAAGATCACACGAAATGTTAATACCACTTTATAATGCCTTGGTAAGACCACACTTGGAATACTGCATCCAGTTTTGGTTGCCCCAGTATAAGAAAGATGTTGAGATTCCAGAAAGAGTGCACAGAAGAGCAACAAAGATGATTAGGGGACTGGAGGCTAAAACATACGAAGAATGGTTCCTGGAATTGGGTATGTCTAGTTTAATGAAAAGAAGGACTCGGGTGATATGATAGCAATGTTCCAATATCTAAAAGGCTGCCATAAAGAAGAGGGGGGGGTCAACCTATCCGTCAAAGCACCTGAAGGCAGGACAAGAAACAATGGAGGGAAACTAATCAAGGGGAGAACCAACCTAGAAGTAAGGAGGAATTTCCTGACAGTTAGAACCATTAACCAGTGGGATAGCTTGTCTTCAGAAATTGTGCAAGCTCCATCACTGGCAGCTTTTAAGAGATTGGACAGCCACTAGACTGGAATGGTATAGGGTCTCCTGTTTGAGCAGGGGGTTGGTACTAGAAGACCTCCAAGATCCCTTTCTACTCTGGTAGTCTATTATTCATCCAAATGTTAACTCTGGGAGAATTTCTTTTTCACTGCTGATTCGGTGCAGGTATGAAGCCTTTATCCACAATTTCCTCAATTGCCAGCTTCACAGTGTACTCATATTATTGGCAAAGCTTATTCAGGATATATTTTTGCATTCAGATTATTATACTCTAGAGCAGGCATGTCAAACTCGCGACGTCATGTGACGTCGCACGATGTATCACGACTTTTTCCCCGTTGCTGGCAATGGGGTGGGCGCAGTTTCAGTATGATGCATCCGACCCGTGGGCCGGCAGTTTGACATGAATGGTCAAGGCACTACTTGATACCTGAATCCAACTTCAATAAATCCTTGAAAAAAAGAACAAGCCATCAGATCACCACAAACCACCTTATTATTTCCTCTTACCTCAAGTTTTGATTCATAGGAACTAAAGTATTTGTCATTTCTGGCTTAATAAATCCCCTGTAGGGGCTGTGACTCACCATCTTCACCACATTCATTGATACAGGCATTTGCTTTCATTCACACAGCAGTAAACATTTCTTTACTGTAAATATCTTGGTGCAGTTAAAATGAGTTCTTTGCTTATGTTTTTTTCCATATTGTAAGTGTGTTTTGCCTAATTTTGCAGAAACTACACAGTATGCATAAGAGGCTATGAAACAGAGATGAAAAGGTACAGGAACATAATACACCTAAGACACATATATGAGCTGGACTACCATCTACACCCGATGTAATGATTTGTAGCTTTGTATGAAAGATCTTTAAGTTCAATGCAACCTGCAAAGAGAAAATTGCTGAAGTCCACTGAGAGGACAGACAAATAACACAAAAGTATCTAATACATTTTCTTTTGCCAAGCAAGTAAATATACAGATACCATAGTCCTCCACTTTCAACAGTTCCTTTAGTGACCATTCAAAGTTACAACAGCACTGGAAAAAAGTGACTTACGATCATTCCTCACACTTATGATCATTGCAGCATCCCCAGTTGCTTGACAACTGGTTCATGTTTATGACGATTGCAGTGTCCCAGGATCACTGACCATCTTTTGTGACCTTTTTGACAAGCAAAGTCAATGGGGAAGCCAGATTCACTTACCAACGGTTACTAATTTAACAACTATTCACTTAGCAAATGTGACAAAAAAAGGTTGTAAAAAGGGGACAAAAGTCACTTAACAAGTGTCTCACTTAGCAACAGAAATTTTGTGGTGGTTCAAATTGTGGTCATAAGTCAAGGACTACCTTTATAGCATTTATTTTCCTCAATGTCCCAGTTGCTTCAAAAAAACACCAGCCCTCTCACTTTCACGGGCTCTTTTTTCTCCCCCTTAGATCTCTGGCAAGATGGGTTTTTAGGACAAGCTATCAAATTTGTGTTCACCGAGATTGGCAGAGGAAGTGCTACAACTTTTTAACACATAGTTCAAAAGGGAAAAAAAAATTGTGAAAGCCTATGTATACCACTCTCAGCTCTAAAATCATTGCTCTATATAATGTTGACACTTTGCTGTGTGTAGATCTTACTGCTTCTTAGTGCTAGAGTTGTAGCGTTCTTACCAGATTAATTTACCAGAAATACAAAAAGCCCAAAGAATATAAATGTAAGTACAGAAATATGAACAGTTTGTCCCTTTGTCTAATAATGAAAGGAAAGGGCAGACACTGAAGTGTGTGTGTGTGTGTGTGTGTGTGTGAGAGAGAGAGAGAGAGAGAGAGAGAGAGAGAGAGAGAGAGAGAGAGAGAGAGAGAGAGAGAGAGAGAGAGAGAGAGAGAGAGAGAGAGAGAGAGAGAGAGAGAGAGAGAGAGAGAGAGAGAGAGAGAGAGAGAGAGGGAGAGGGTTTTATTTGGCTGGACATGTTTTGGGAAATGTATTTTTAAGGGCATTTCTGAAGTTCCTATGAACTAACTCAGTAGTTCTCAACTTTTTCGTCACCATGGACCCCCTTTAAATAGCTTTTGTGGCCATCGGCCGTGGCCATGGACTACCGAGACTTAACTCAAGATTTAAATCATAACATTTCTTCAAGCCTTTGTGGAACCCCTGTGATGACATTGTGGCCCACCAGGGTTCCATGGACCTCACTTAACTAACTGATTGGCAGGATCTGCAGTTGAAATGGACATTCACATGGGAATATAACAGTCTGTTAATGTAAATACAACAGAAACCATAAGTTATATCATAAGCACCCACTTTTGCCATCTTGCCTTCTGCATAGGAGAAAGTTAAGAGAGTCACTTTTGGTGAGATGGGGGGACTATACAAATTTGATCAATGAAACAAATGAATAAATAAAAATAAACAAAGACAATTAGCTTCTGTGAATACAGCCATTTGCAGTGATGGCAGTTCTGACAACAATAATTCAACAATCCCTGTCAATCAATGTTACATATTGGCATTAAGCAAAGCAATTAGAAGGCAAATCATGCAGGCGTAAGTATTTTTTCAGGCACATCTAAAAGCAAACTGGAATCTCCACAAAATGCCCACTCATTCTTCCCATTACATTCAACTTACTTTCATGTTTCTACTGACACACTCAGCTCTCATTTCTCTGTTTAAAAATGAGTAGAAATATGCTATTATATAGAGACATTTTCACAACAAACACTCATTCCTTGCAAATGAGTCCATTTCTGCCATTACATTTTCTCTGGCCATTTCCCTATCTTTGGCAAACGTTTTATCAAGTTCACAAACTTATCTATCTGGCCTGGTTTTTCAACATTTATGAATAATTTTTAGTCATCCATTCCACTTTCCTTGTCAAACATAAATACCATGGTGTTTGACATCTTAATTTTCACATTCTTATTGCTTGTTGCAACATACTATCTTACATTTGCAATAAAATATTTGTGTCCTCAACCAAAAACACAGCTTCATCTGCATACAAAAGTATATATACTTTTTTGTCCTAGACCAGGGGTAGGCAACCTTGGCTTTTTTTATGACTCGTGGACTTCAAGTCCACAAGTCATAAAAGAGCCAAGGTTGCCTACCCCTGTCCTAGACCAACACCCATCCAATACCACTACAAGTATTCTTGTAGTTCATTCATTAAACAGCCAAGGATACATCATACATCCTTGTCTTTCTCTTTGCTCAGTGTTGATCCAGCTACTAAGCACTCCGTCATATCTCAGTCACTGCATTCAGTGACCAACCATCAATTCTATACTTGTACAAAACAAGCCAACCAAATTCAAGCTAACTCACTTTTCTGTATTCTTTCTTTAAATCCACAGACACACAATAAATTTTTTTGCAGCTCTCAGTGACTTGCCAAATGACTAAAACCTGGTTTTTAAAGATGCATAACACTTTCCAAATTTTACTTACAGATACTCCTTAACTCATAACCACAACTGGGACCCGAACTTTTCCAGTAAGCGAATTTTGCATCCTTTTTTCCTCCCACGGTTGTTAAGCAAATCACTGCTTTGTTAAGCAAAATCACATGATTGTTAAGCAAATCCGGCTTCCCCATTGAGTTTGCTTGTCAGACGTTCCCTGAGAATGTTGCAAATAGCAATAGCGCTTAGACTTATATACCACTTCACAGTGCTTTTATAGCCCTCTCTAAGCTGTTACAGAGTCAGCGTATTTTCCCCCAACAATCTGAGTCCTCATTTTACCGACTTCGGAAGGATGGAAGGCTGAGTCAACCTTGAGTAGGTCAGGATCGAACTCCTGGCTGTGGGCAGAGTTAGCTTGCAACACTGCGATACCAGGGCTCAAGGATGATCATATAGCCCTGGACCATTGAAACGATCATAAGGACTGGTCATCAGTCACTTATTCAGCACCATCATAACTTTGGACCATTGTTAAATGAGTGTTCATAAATGGAGGACTACTTTTATTGTTATCTCATATGCCCTATCAAATACATTCCCAGGGACACTGAACAGCTTTGGCTTTTGCATCTGTTCTTGCTGCCTTGTTTTCTGCAAAGCAGAAAGATAACATTCTTTAAACTGTCCATACAAGTTGCAGTCTTCACACCCTTGAAACAAGCTGTGCCGACACTCCAGAAACAATCCACACCCACATGTTAACATTTCCTCAATTATACCATCTACACCTGTTGCCTTACCACTTTTTCAACATTCTTATAGCATTTATGGTTGCCATTTCATCATTTCCTTTCTTGGACACTAAATTTCGCAGCATCCATTTCATTTCCATTTCATTATCACTATCATTTCAATACAAATCTCTGAAATACTCCTCCTGGAATGCACTCCCTTCAGCTTCATCTCAAATCATTCACTCCATTCACTCTGTTGGAAACTCCTTGTTTAGCCCTCTACACTCACTTCCGGAAGACATTTTTCTTTCCATCAAAATTTGGTCTGTATTTTCCTTCCCTCTTTTAATTTTAATTGCCATGTGTCCTTTTTAACGACTTCTTTACTCTTTATTTTTTCTTTTTCATTAAATATTTTTTTTACAAAGTTAAAAAATAAATATGAAACAAAAAGTAAAAAAAAGTTAGAAAAAGTCTTGAAAACAAGAGAAAGTGAGAAAAAAAAAGAAAATATTTAAATAAGTGACTTTTAATTTTCTTTACAATAATTTATTTATTTATTTAAATTTATATACCGCCCTATCTCCCTTATGGGACTCAGGGCGGTGAACAGGCAATAATAAAAATCACAATAAATATTGAATAAAAAGCCTGCTCTAAAATACCCCATATAAAACCCCTAGCAAAGCCCAATCAAAACTATGCCAGGCCGTCCGCATGGAATAGATGGGTTTTCAAGGTTCGGCGGAAGAGGCGCAGGTCCGTAGTTGTACGTAGGTCGGGGGGTAGGTCATTCCAGAGGGCAGGAGCTGCCACAGAGAAGGCTCTCCCCCTGGGGGTCACCAGCCGGCATTGACTGTCCGACGGCACCCTAAGGAGGCCCTCTCTGTGGGAGCAGACTGGTCGAAGGGAGATATTTGGTAGGAGGTGGTCTTGCAAATACTTAGGTCCATTGCCATGGAGCACTTTAAAAGTTGTTACTAACACCTTGAAGCGCACCCGGAAGGCCACCGGCAGCCAGTGCAGCTCGCGCAGGAGAGGTGTTACATGGGAGTACCTAGAGGCCCCCAAAATCCCCTGCGCGGCCGCATTCTGAACTAGCTGGAGCCTCCGGGTGCACCTCAAGGGGAGCCCCATGTAGAGAGCATTGCAATAGTCCAGGCTTGAGTGACCGTGCGTAGGGCGTCCCGATCCAGATTGTATACCATAGTTCTCTTCTCACCATATATGGCCTTTCTGAATTGGTAAATCCAGAAACCACCAGTTTATTTTTATTTATTTTCAGCAAAAAATCCATAAGGCTTTCCAGTCTGTTATAAAAATAGTTGTCCTTTATTATTTTACATAGATAACACATGGGTTTTGGAGCAATCTTTCTCTTATGTGCATTTTTCTCATTCATAGGTGCTTACATTTCATCTTTCCGTCCTGTATCCTTTGTCACACATAATTGCATAATTCTACATGCTTCTGTGGAATCACAATCTCATAGCCACACCACACCTGTGTTTACACAATATAATGTCTGTGATACGTGTAGTTTCATTGAGAAATATTGCTTTGGAAATTGAGGTTTGCTACATATGCCACTGCAGTCACCAATTAGAAAATTATGTCCGTATGAATTAATCCAGAATCTCTGTAATTCTCTGGAGGCACACTGGGACAATATGAGAACATATTTGGTATGCAGAAGAATAAGAAGCCCTTATAGCTGCAGCCAAATTCCATAATCTCCACATAACACAAAAAGGTTCCTTTAGAGCCTTTGGGGTTTATTTCTATATATGATTATTGCTCTGAGAGTATTATATGCAAAAAATAGAAAGCCTTTGAAATAGCCACAATGATTGAATGGTTAGTAAAGACAACAGAGATGGCAAAATTAATTTGTTTTATTGGAGGAAGATCAACAACTATATTTGTTAATGACTGGAAAGCCTTTATAGGCTTTTTACTGAAAAAAGAGAAAAACGAACTTGTGATTTATAGATTAGAAAGGGTAGGTTATGAAAAGAAGCAACTGGAGAAAGAGAGAGAGAGAGAGAGAGAGAGAGAGAGAGAGAGAGAGAGAGAGAGAGAGAGAGAGGGAAGAGGGGGGGGATAAAATATACATGAATCTGTAACTGCTGTCAAGAAGATACAAAGCTGCTTCTTTATAATTATTTCCTTTTCTGTTTCTTTTTCTTTTTTTCACTATTCACTACTTTTCTCCGTTATCTTCTTTGTTAAAAAATTCTTAAATAAAAATTATATATAAGAAAGAAAGTTTCTTTTAGGGGCAGGGTTTCCCAACCCAGAGAACGGCCATATTTGTTGATTTCTACTCCCACATCCTATAAACTATAAAACTCCTCAGATCAGGAACCAACTTGAGTTGCTTGAAAGTGCCCATTCTGGCTTTACTCAAGACACCGGTCATGACAATGGTCCTATGGTTTTACTACGGAAACGTGCAGGAGACTTTTAGATTAAAAGGGATATAGAAATTCACATTGCTAAAAATGTCTGCTCATTATATTAAAAAATGTGCCAAAGATTCCTCTAGATCAGAGTTCCCCAACTTTTCTGGGTTGGTGGCCTGGAGGGGGAGAGAGGGAAAGAGGGGATGGTTTTGTGGGAGGAGCAGGTGCTTGTGCACGCATGTGTGTGCACAAGAACATCCGTTGCTCACATGAGTGGGGCCGAGAGCACCTGTGACGCTTTCACGAGAGAGGTCCAGAGTATCCATGATGCTCGTGCAAGTGAGGCCCTGAGCGCACGTGATGCTCGCGCAAGTGGGGCTGTGCATGCACACACACATATACCAGCCACTCACACCACCTGGTTGTGAATAGGCTACAGACTGGTAGTGGGTCACAGCCCACAGGACCCCTGCTCTAGATGTCCACAGAAACAAAGAGTTTTGTCAGGGTAAGTAGCTAAAACGGTGGAATTATCCATTTAGGATTGTATACCTAATTCAGGAAAGTCAGTATAGCATCCACTATAAATATTCTTTCTTTTCTTTTAGCAGATTTCATTTCCTCTCAGCCTTGAGCATCTTCTAATAGAAGATGGATTGAGTGGCTAATTAACAAGTTCTCATCTGGCTTTGGACCATGAGAAAATGAGCTGACAATATGTTTCAGGATGGATACCAAATTTCTTTTTTTTAATCATGATGTGTCCCTGCACAAGACTTATTGTGTGCAAAAAGAAAAAAAAAAACTTGATAAAACAGTTTCTCCATCTTTCAGCTGGGATTGCAATGGAAACTCCTACTGAGAGACTGCCTGGAGATGCAGATCCCTGTGAAGGGCATCTATTCGGGGAAAACTCTTTTTGTACTTTGCCTAGTGCAGTATGCCCAAACCATTGCTGTGAAGGTCTTTCTTTCTTTCTTTCTTTCTTTCTTTCTTTCTTTCTTTCTTTCTTTCTTTCTTTCTTTCTTTCTTTCTTTCTTTCTTTCTTTCTTTCTTTCCTTCCTTCCTTCCTTCCTTCCTTCCTTCCTTCCTTCCTTCCTTCCTTCCTTCCTTCCTTCCTTCCAGTGCATTTGGAGAGTTGTCTTAAGCTAGGTGAAACCAGAAGAATGCTCTTGCAGTATGAGCGTTGTAGAGTTCAGAGAGGACCAAACCACTCATACCTCTATTTTTCTTGCAAGATGTTAAGTTGTGGGAGGCTCTAAATTATCCACAAAGGGGGGAAAATAATTATTCTGGGTGAAACCTGAATTTTTAAGATTGCTATAGCAACCTGACAATTTCTTGCCAAGGAGGAAAGATCAAAAGCAGACATTGCCAAAAAACCCCTTTTCTTTTCATTTCCATCATTTTAAATCCATAGAGCTGCTTCTAATAGAGCCAAAAATAGATTGCATTTGGTTGTGGTGCTAGAAAAGCTGCCTTTACTCTCTGCTTAGCTGCTGCAGTTGCTCAACAGTTCAGAAATTCAACACCAATGAAGGAGTTCAGACGACTCTTTACTCCTCTGCATTTGTTCCTTTGTAATGACATTCCAGATGGCTGGCTGACGAAGTGCGGTAGCTTCATAGAACAGAGAGATCCTGCATGCATTAAAGTTTCTGGGGGAAAAACATTGTTGCCACTCAGAAAGAACTATTAGTGTAGTTTCATACATCACAGAAATATCCCTTATGAGTATACACAGAGAAATAATCCCCCCGCCCCCCAAAAACCAAAGGCACAAGTATAGGTTAGGTGAAACCTGGCTCAAAAAGAGTAACTGTGAGAGGGACCTTGGAGTCCTAGTGGACGATCACTTAAACATGAGCCAGCAGTGTGCAGCCACCGCCAAAAAAGCTAATAAAATCCTTGGTTGGATAAACAGAGGCATAGAATCAAAATCACATGAAGTACTAGTACTGCTTTATAAATCTTTAGTAAGACCACACTCCGAATACTGCATCCAATTTTGGTCACCAAATTACAAAAAAGATGTTGAGACTTTGGAAAAAGCGCAGAGAAGAGCAACTATGATGATTAAGGGCCTGGAGACTAAAACATATGAAGAACAGTTGCAGGAATTGGGTATAATCAGTCTAGACCAGACATGTCAAACACAAGGCCTGGGGGCTGGATGCGGCCTGTGAAGTGGTTTCATGTGGCCCACAAAGCCATTCTGGAAACATTGAGGGAACGGCCCCCACTACCTTGGCCCTGGCCCAGTCTGGCCGGGAGCCAATGTACAATTTTGTGGTGGCCATCTATGCTGAAATGCATTCAGTCTTAACTCCACAAGGCCATCTGGAAACAGCAAGGAACCAGCCCCTGCCGTGTCGGCCCTGCCCCCTGGTTGCATGCTGGGGAGGTGTCACCCTTTATGAGGAATGAAGAAATGCACCATCGCCTGGAAGTGCCTCGCCTACTTCACATATCTGGCTTCATCTCAAATATTTTCCCACCACTCTATATTTAGGAAGGAAGGAAGGAAAGAAGGAAGGAAGGAAAGAAGGAGAGGGAGGGTCTGAGGGAAGTCCTGCCTTAGTCCTGCCCTGCTGCCCTTTCACCATCCCCTTATCCCCTCGTCCTGGCCTATCCTGGGGGTCTCCCATCCTATTGCTAAGGAAGTTTTGGATACAAAGGCGGGTCTCCTCCCATGGAGAGGGAATGGGCCTCCCTCTGACTTTGCCCTCATACCCATCATGAGCAACCTGGCTAAGGAGAGCAAGCACAGCAGCAGCAGCCTTGAGGTGCCCCCTTGGGGAAGTGGGGCTGGGCTTGGTGCCACGGGTGCTCGAGGGCCAGGCTGGGCATTTGACCTCTGCTGCCCAGGGCTCCAGGCAGCCCGCACCACCATCCAGTCCCCCCGCATGGCCTGAGAGGAACAGTAAGGCTCCTCCAGTGGACCATGCCTTGACACTTGCCCTGGTCCCACCCCCTTCTGCCAGAGACCTTCAGATCTGTCCCACTCCTGCCCAGGCCCCCAAAGGCACCCTTGATGCGAACGATGTAGAGCTGGCCATGCCCAACCAGTAGGCCACACCCACTTTATCCACACCCACCCAGTAGGCCGCACCCACCCGGCCTCCCCGAGGGCAACCACAATGCTGATGCGGCCCTCAATGAAATTGAGTTTGACACCCCTGGTCTAGACTCTAGAGAAAAGAATACTGATAGCAGTATTCTAGTATTTGAGGGGCTGCCACAAAGAAGAGGCGGTAAACTTATTTTCCAAAGCATCAGGAAGCAAGACAAGATACAATGGATGGAAACTAATCAAGGAGAGAAGCAACCTGGAATTAAGGAGAAACTTCCTAAAGTGAGAACAATTAACCAGGGGAACAGCTTCCCTTCAGAAGTTGTAGGTGCTTCATCACTGGAGGTTTTTAAGAAGAGACTGGACAGCCGCTTGTCTGAAATGGTATAGGGTTTCCTGCTTGAGCAGGGGGCTGGACTAGAAAACCTCCAAGGTCCCCTTCAGCTCTATTCTGATTGATTGATTAGTCTGACCTCAACGCAACATGCAAAATTTAGCAAATCCCAAGAGGATTTCTTTAAAAAGGAGCATACTTTTGATTACCAGAAAACTCAAGTGAGCGAGCAAGCAAGCAAGCACATATACATATATTATTTTCATTTTAGCAAAATCATCATCCATTTCAGGGAAGCAGTGAATCATATTTGCCAATTATAACTTGCATAGAATTCAGAGATCAAAGGGGATGCAATAGTTTTAAAATATCAGTTGTGATGGGGTTTTCCCAGCAGCCTCCTTCCAATGTTTTGTTTTTAGAACAGTGAATAAATCAATTTCACCTTAAAGGAATGCGTCTCTCTGCAGTACAAGTAGTCCCCAAATTACAGCCATATCTGGGAACAGAATTTCTAATACTAAGCAAGGCAGTTGGTAAGTAAATAGCACCTGATTTTATTGCCTTTTTTGCCACAGTTGTTAAGTGAATCACTGCAGTTGTTAAGTGAATTATGAGATTGTTAAGCAAAGTTGGCTTCCCCCACTGACTTTATTTGTTGGAAGGTGGCTGAGAAGATTGCAAATGGCATTCACATGACCCTGGGGTATTGCAACCATTGTAACAACATATTGGTTCCCAAGTACCTGAATTTTGATCATGTAACTGTGGGGATGCTTGTGATGGCCATAAGTGTGCAGATCAGTTGTAAGTCATTTGTTTTCAGTGGCATTATAATTTTGAACAGTTGCTGATCGAATGGTAGATAGTCAAGGACCTCCTGTACTGTAATATAATTCTGTAAAACTCTAGGGCAGGGTTTTTCAGCCTGGGCAAGTTTCAAGTCCTAGAATTCATTATACTTCTTGGGGAATTTGGGGAGTTGAAATCGCAATGTCTGGAAGTCAATACGTTTGAAAAATGCTGATCTGGGGGAAAGGTGCAGCTGTTTTAATGTGTTGCAGACAGGTGTTGCTTTGTCTCATGTGACTCTAAAGCACAGCATAGACCTGGTGACTGGGTTTTCTGTAAACCTATAGCTGGAAATCCTTTGTGGCATGACATGAAAATTTAGTTCAGCTTCAAGAACAACCAAGGGAACAAATAACATGCTCTCTGTCCTTTCTGGTTTTTGTTTTTGTTTTGTACCTATTGAAGGAAAAGTCTTCATCATGGTTCAGTCCAAGCCGGGAATAAACAACATGGCGACTGCTTTAGAAAGAAGGTTGCAGTTTATTGAAGAGGAGAGCCAGACAGAAAGATGGCTCTGGAAGAAAAGAGAGAGCACATGTAGGGAGTGGGTTTTTATACCCTCTGGGGCTTTTGTTTGGAGTTGTTTCCTGTTCCTGTTTGAGGCTTTGTATTCCCTGTGTCATGTATTCTGACCTGAGTCTGGGTGTGCCCTTTGGCATCTGTGGGTTAATCCTATTTTGTCCTGTCTTAGAGTTTGGGTGGGGTATGTAGATTTTAGGTGTCTTTATCTTCCTAAGCTTCTAGCTGGGGGCTTCCAACCTTCCTGGATGGTTTACATCTGCATTTCTACAGAGCTGGTTTCTGCTTGGGGGAGGGAGACCTGGGGCTATTAAGAAAAACTGGGCATGCTTTTCTGCCTCTTTAAGATTCTTTGAGGAAATATATTTTTCTGCCCTTTTAATATTTCTTTCTCTGGGGGGCTGACTTCCCACATACCTGTTATGTCCTGGGCCTGCTGAGTCATTCAGCAGGTGCAGGAGGCTGCTGAAAGGCCTGGGCAGACACATGAATGCCCGGGACCAGACAGGCTGTCTCCTGTCTTGTGTGCATGCGCAAGGCGGGAGAAAAGCCTTGCATTGATTGGCTGTGACTGTCCCTGCAAGGGGGTATAAGAACAATCCGTGCCATTTTGTTTTGGTTCTGTTGGAGAAAATAAAGAGAAGACTTGTTTTACTTTCTTTGCCTCATCTCAATGCCTTTGCGAATGAAACAGAACAATACCCATACAGGGCTCCATCCACACTTGCATTGCCCTCTTTCCTTTTTCACTGAATAGGAAGCACCACAGCCACTTCTGGACCTCTGACACCCCCCCAAGCAATTAATGGCGATCCCATTCAGAGGGACATAAAGGTAAAAGTTTCCCCTGTCCAGTCACATCCGACTCATCTCCGTTTCTTAGCTGAGGGAGCTGGCATTGTCTGAAGATGCTTCTGTGATCATGTGGCCAGCATGACTATACTGAGGTGCACAGAACACTGTTACTTTCCCACTGAAGTAGTACCTATTAATCTACTCTCATTTGCATGCTTTTGAACTACTAGGTGGGCAGGAGCTGGGGCAAGTAACAGGAGCTCATCCTGTCGCATGGCGCTTGGGTCTCAAACCTCAGCTATCAGCTTTCCAACTGACAAGCTCAGTGTCTTTAATCGCTAAACCATCATGCCCTCCTCCCTCAGAGGGAGCCAGGCAGCTGTTTTCTCCTGAAACATAGCCATAGCCACCTAACTCAGGCTTGCCAGAATGGAGCAATTCTGCCATTTCCAGGTTGTTGGTTTTTCCCCCAGCTCTTCTTCATAATGCCAAAGCTTGAACCCAAGAGCTTCTGCGTGGTAGCATGTGCCATACAGTCACTTGCAATTGTAATCCACTCAGCATGCAGATGCCTTTGTTTGCCTGCTCCTTTGACTCCAGAACGATGCTCTTTTGACTGAAGCACCTATGGGGTGGAGAGAGATGCACAAAGAGAAACAGCCGGCCCCATCATATTTCAACAAGTGTTACACTGATCAAGTATTTTTTTCGACTTTGCTGTTCACTGTAGTGATGGACTGGAACAATGGCTGAGCAGAGCTCAGAAAGGACGTTCAGCTGGGTAGATATAACATGTCTCAATACTGAGCAAGGCTGACAACCCTCTGAAGGTTTTTTTTTTTTTTTTTTGGCTCAGATTAAACATCTGACTGAAGAGGAATTTCAGCTGCCTCCTGTTCCTTCCTTTGTGTCTGTCATCCATCTTTACTATCCCTCCCAGCCTCATTCTTTCTCTGCTTTACCTTGTCTTTCCCACTAGGAAAAAAAACACCCCACGACTTTGTACATGTGACACATCTGCACACATCTACTTTATACATTAATAGCCAGGTTATTAATGAAAGGTTCCTGAAAACTATAATTTGGCATACAGGGTAAGGAACACTTCCACACCTTTTCCTGTCAATTTCTCACCGTTTTGGGAGAAATCCATAATGTTTACACTAAAGGCTGTAGAGTAGGTAGTCAATCAGTCAGAATAGAGCTGAAAGGGACCTTGGAGATCTTCTAGCCCAACCCCCTGCTCAAGCAGGAGACCTTATATCATTTCAGACAGGTGGCTGTCCAGTTTTTTCTTAAAAACCTCCTGTGATGAAGCAACTACAACTGTTGAAGGCAGGTCATTCCCCTGGTTAATTGTTCTCACTGTTAGGAAGTCTCTCCTTAATTCCAGATTGCTTCTCTCTTTGATTAGTTTTCATCCATTGTTTCTTGTCTGGTTCTTTGAAAAATAAGTTCACCCCTCCTCTTTGTGGCAGTTCCTCCAATACTGGAATACTGCTACCATGTCTCGCCCCCCCGTCCTTCTTTTCACTAGACAATCCAAACCCAAATCCTGCAACTGTTCGCTTCATATACTCAAAGAGGACTAGATCCTTGCAACCACAGTGGCTCCAATTATTCCATTAGTGGAATTTAGCATGTCTAACATGGTCTCCTCTTCTTTCAGGATTAGGTCTGAGTGGGGCTTGATGTTTTTGTTTTGCTTAGCAGCATTTCAAAAATAGAGTTCTTTGTAATAACTTCCCCAAATAATTGTTTTTTGTGAATAGATTTTTAATGGGCCCACTTGCCCTTGCTCCTATTTCCTGATTTGAACTCTGAAATATCCCTCCAAGAATAAAGTGTTGCAAAAACCATTATCATAAGGAGCAGAGGTGGTCTGAGATGCCAAGGCATTTGCTACAAGATGCTGCAAAAGGACATGGCTAATTGTCGCTTCACAAAAGAAGTGGACAAAAATACTTTGAAGATGCTGAAAATTATGAAGCAGGTTCTCTACCTCGCCCATGGGCTTACTATGCGGGGGCTATGCAAGGCATGATCATTAAGACTGCAAGGAGAAATTATATGTAGTTAAAGAAAAACTAGGACCAATTTCAACTCTGGGCATGCTCAGATGTACCTCAGTGTCTTGGGGAAAGTTTGTGCTGAACAGTGCCCTGGGTTGCCTTTATTTTTTAATTTTTAAAAAACTTTTAGTTTTTAGTTTTTTAAATTTTAGTTTTTAATTTAAAAACAAAATTAAGTGCAAGAGTAGTGCAAGAGTAGTTTGTGCCATCTGGGTTTCCTTAATCTGCAAGAAATCCAATCACTGAGGATAAATGTTTGTGTAGAAAAAATGGCAGCCTTATTTTTGCTAGTGGTGGTTTTCCCAACACCCATATTCCAGCATTACAGGTAGTCCTCAACTTACAACAGTTTGTTTAATGACTGTTCAAAGTTACAATGGCACTGAAATATGTTCGTTTTTCACACGGACATTTGTGGCATCCTCGTGGTTACATGATCATAATTCAGATGCTTGGCACCTGACTCATATTTATGATGGTTACAGTGTCCCGGGGGTCATGTGATCAACTTTTGCGACCTTCTGCCAAGCAAAGTCAATGGGGAAGCCGGATTCACTTAACAACCCTGTTACGAAATTAACAGCTGAAGCGATTCGCTTAACAACGGTGGTAAGAAAGGTCGTAAAAGGGGGCAAAACTCATTTAGCAAGTGTCTCACTTAGCAACAGAAATTTTGCGGCTCAAATGTGGTTGCAACTTGAGGACTACCGGTACTCAAATTCCAGTGGAATGGGGCAAAGCTGAAGGAGACAATTAAAAACTGCTGGATGATAGAATTAGAAGGGATCTAATTCCTAATAATAAAGAGGGAAGGCTGACAAACACCACTTTGGGGGAATATTCTCAAAAGAGATTCCCTTAGTCCTGTTGAGAACCATCCGAAAGGTAACATTTCAATCTCTCCATTGAAGAAGTAAGTAACTTTATTCATGTTAGATGAAATGCTTCCTCAGTGATATCCATTATCTTCTCCATTTATTCAATCTTACATAACTGATGACGCCAATGAGCAAATAATAGCACCAATTAACATTTGTGTATCACCCATGGAGTGTTTACCATATTTTTCACATGTATTTACATGTACCATGTGAGTGTTCTTTAGGCCAGCTCTGATGAGGAAGATTATTGCGGATTTCATCAAGCACAGACTTGCTCATCCGACAAAATAAATTGCACCTAGACCAGCATTCATAAGCTATATAAACAATTGTGGTTTATGAACAGTTCTCTCAAGGGAAAAACTTCCATTAGCCTGTAAATATCTTGAACACTTGCTATATTTCTCTTTCTCCTCTTCTTTCTCATTTCCTCCCTCCCTCCCTCCTTTTTTCATGTTCCCATATACTCCGAGTTTAGATAAGAATCAATTCTGGGTTGCTAATTCCAATACTATTAGAGATTTAGAACCTCTTGTCTCAAAATCCCCTAGCACAGAAATGAGAAAAATCTTGCCAAGGGCCACCTAATCTGCAGAAACTCAGACACTTCTAAGTACTCTGGTGGATGATCACAGCCAGCTCTCCTTCGGCTGTTCTATTTCTTTCCTTGAGCCTCGTATATCACAGTTCCCATTATGATCATACAGCTAATGTTAGGCTCATCTTGAGTTTCAAATATCTACCCTACAACTTTTTTCTTTTACTGCTTGTTTCCTTTCCTGGTTGAAAAGACAGCATAAAATTGGCGGTCCAGAGGCCTAACCTATTGCTCTCGCTCGCTGGCCTGCTTCAGAGAATCTTATTGAAGCTTAGCTGGGCAACTCAGTAAGCATTTGCTGAGTGACAAAGTTCCCGTGTCAATCAACCTGCTTGAAAATAGAACACTTTGGGTGCCCTACAATGTACATAATTACAGCAATTATGGAAAGTTCTGCAATTTCAATAATTACAGGTGGCACTTTTTGAGGAGTTATTACAGTCTCACATAGAAAGAACTGATTTTCTCACATAAAAGAGCAGCAGCAGGAAAAAAATAACGTTGGAATTATCCATATGTCTGCATGGAACACAATAGGAAAGGGGAGGGGAGGAAATAGGATAAAAGCAAAAAAATTAAAAAGTAAAGTTAAAAAAAAAATCACAGAAGACCAAAAGCATTTTAGCAGTAAGTGCTTTGCCCGGAAGAATTAATTATGCCATAGATCACAATGCACGCTGTGCAATGATGCAATATTTAGATGTTTTATTATTACCAGGATTTTTTACTATGACTTTTCTTTCAGTGAATATTTCACAAAGATCATGCAAGCTTTATTTACTGATTTATTTATATTTATTTAGTACTTCCCAAAATAAATCATTTTAAGTGCAGTGCCAGATCGGTTAAAATCACCGTCAACCAAATTTGAAAAATTCAATCCAGCATTGAAAAAAGGAGTAGGAGGAGGAGAAGAAGAAGGTCAGAACAGTAAGATAGAAGTGTAAGTTTTAAGAATTAAAAAGGAACTTGCAAATATTGATGCTCAAACATTAATACAATCTCAGGGATCAACATTTCAAATATTTAAAGAACTGGGGAGACCCGGAAAGCCTTAGACTGCTAGCACTAAAAGAATGATGAAATGGATACCTTATAAAGTTCTTCAGAGAGAATTTTAAATGCAAGGGATGGTCACTTAAAACTCCCCCAGACTTCTAATAGACACAAGTATGAGTTTGTGTTAGATGCAGGGCAGAAATCAAGGACATATTTCCACATTTTGATTTGTTTCTTGTTTTGTTCTCTACACACCTTTTCACTAGACACATCAGCTTCTTCTTAAGAGAGGAGAAATTTGCAATACTGCATGATGTTTTGCTAGCAAGTTAGATGCACTGTCTTGAGTAATCACGGAGGATAGATCGACCCTGGATTAACCATTAAGCAAAATAAGCACCAGTTTAGGGCACCAAGAGAAGGGACACCACCATTATTTCCCCTAGCCATCATACCCTTAATTTTTTTAAAAAAATATGTTTTATTATTTTTTTAACATAATCACCTTAATATTCGGTAAACAGTGTGTTGTTTGGGTTTACATTTAAGAAACACTCACTAACAGTTGATTTCTGTAATCTATAATCCGCATAATAACTTTACTTGATTTCCTCTTTTCCCCATAATGTTCTCTTTTACCAACCTTAAGTTAATACAATTCTTGTTGTTTTAATGAATGACGATTGAATATAAAAGTTTCCTAATATTTTTACAGATAATAATCACATCAATATAATATTCCTTTTCTATCTAGTCATTCTGGTTGTCTCATCATAGATCCTGTTTACAGTTCTTGTTTGCATTTGTTTTTCTCACAATGTTCAAAACATTCTTACTGGTTAAGATTTTCTCAAAGTTAATTACATTTAAATATTTAAGTCTATTTTTTTCTCATGTAAGCCAACCCAATACTTTTACCTTTCGTAAGAAATAAATAAGACTAAAAAAAGAAAAAAAGAAGAATAAGAATAAAAAATAAATAAAAAGATAGTATGCTACTTAAAATCCCTATTTCCTATAAGCTAATACATATTTATTTCCAAAACAATTTGTTCTTTTTTACCATAATTAAAAATATATTTAATCTTTAAATATTCCATTTAATAAATCTAATCTTCTAGTCTTTTAACTCTTATTCAAAACATTTTTTAATTCATTGTAATTTTCTTAAAGTCAATCACCTTTAGATATCTAAAACATTTCCTTTATATAAGCCATTCCAATTCTTTTATATTACTCATATCAAGAAATAAAATAAAAAAAGAAAAAGAAAGTACTATGTTACTTGAGGGGCTCTTCTCTCTTAAAATCAAATTCACATCCAAAATTTTTCTATTTCTTTACCATATTCGAACAGGCGTTTCTTTTTTAAATATTCTCTCTGATAGGCCCCATCGTCTATTTTCTTAATTTTCACTTTACCCTTTTTCTTTTGCCCAATATCTTTCTTAATCAATATGTTCTGCTGAATCAAAGAATCTTTCCATATTCTTGTAGATGTTACTGTAGATATAAAAGGTAAGTCAAGTACAATATCTTTGTAAGAGGCATTTGCCCATTCATTTTTGTTGAAAATATTTTTCTTTCTTTTTCTCTCTACTTCTCTTATTATTTTTTGTCTCTCCAGTTCTAGTGTTCTTCCTGGCATCTCTGCAATCCATTTTGTCCAATCTTTTTTCTTATTCCCAAATTTCTTTTGTGGTGTTAAAGTATAAGTTGTCTTTTCCAAATCCAGTATTTCTTGTAAATTTTTTTCCACTTGGGTTAAATCATACTTCTTTGTTTTGTTAGGTCCCATCTTTAAGTCTCTATCCTCAAATTTGTATTCAGTTGTCTGTTTTATCTGTTCCTTCTCTGTTGTTGTTTCCTGGGATTTTTTTGTTGTTGTAAAGTTAAATTGGAGATGAATTGGTTTATATTTTCAAAGTTATTTTGGATTTCTTTGTGGTTTGAAGTCATTGTTATTTGAATTAGTTGCAACATATCATATGTCTCCTCTTCAAAAGTATTTATTTTTTCTTGATAGGTTCTTTCTATAAATCTCTGATTTTTCATGATGACCAAGAATCCAAATTTTCTTTTCTCTGCAAATAGCTTTGGGGTCAGAGTTAAATAGATACTTGTAATCCAGAAAGTTCAAAAAAGTTTTTTTTTGTTCCCTGAAGTTTGTAAGTCTCACTTTGTCTGCAGCCCAGATTGTTTTCTTTTTTGTAACAGCTGTTCTCTATTGTTAGAGCTTTGAAGGTCACAAGTAGAGATTAGTTTTTTCCAGATTTTGCCAAGTCCTGCTTGAAAGCCATAGCTGTCATAGTCTTCATCCACCACTAGATGTCAGCACTGGTTTATTTTTCAAATTTTCAAAATGAACAAATTGCCTTTAAAATGAGAATCTTAACCATTCAGTAATTTCAAACTTATCCAAATTTAGGTTTTATATTCATTTCACTTCATTTCAATACATTTTGGTTCTCCATAAAAGGTTTAATTTGCCGCTTCCATTAGTAAAAGGATGGAACAAAACTCCTCCTCCTTCACTTTCGGAGGTTTTTTGCTTCTTGGGATTTTTTTTCTTCAGGAAAGTTGATAAGTAGGATAGAGAAAATCGATGTTCTTACCCAGATTCAAATGCGCTGTTTACAATCAGTTTAAAATAGTGCTTTTGACTTCGGTTGCTTGAAGCTTGGGCTAGATTTTGAAGTTAGGCTAACCTTTCTCCTGTTGGTTTCTGGAAGGCTTCTCTTGGTCTGATCTGGTCGACCACAGTCTCTCTGAGGTCCCCGGAACTTCCTTCCTTCTTTTCTGCCTCTTCAGGGTGGCTTTTGGCCCATTTAGGGTCCCCTAGCAGGAAGAAACTCAGCCAAAGAGCACGGAGTCCCGAACCCCTCGACTGCTGCGCTGCTGCGCAGGACCGGAAGTCTTAACTTTTTCACTACCACACTTGCAGTTAGTCAAATTATCTGTCCTTGTCCTAATTTTCCATGCTCTAACTTCAATCTGCATTCTTAAAAAAAATACATTTTCTTTTGCTACCACTCACTAATTTCGAAGTTCGAACCAAACTTCCACAACAGTCTACGTTGTAAACAAAGGACCACACTCCGAAAGTGAAGACAGTGAAGACACGGATCTCGGAGTGAATCGGAATTAGACCAGGACACTACATAATTTTATTCTAAGACATGGTACTTCGAAACCAGATACACAGACGGTGTGTGGAATATTATAAGTAAATATTTATAGAACATAGAATAATAGACTTGGAAGGGATCTTGGAGACCTTCTAATCCAACCCATTCTTTGAACAGGAGTCCCCATACCATTTCAGACAAATGGTTGTCCAATCTGTTTTTGGAAGCTTCCAGTAATGGAGCATCTACAACTTCTGAAGGCAAGTTGTTCCACTGGTTGATTGCTCTCACTGTTAGGAAATTTCTTCTTAGTTCTTTCTTTGGTTAGTTTCCATCCTTTGTTTCTTGTCTTGCCTTTGGTGCTGTGGAAAATAGTTTGACCCCCCTCATCTTTGTAGGAGCCCCTTAAATATAGAAACAATGCTATCATGTATCATGTTATAATAGCACCCATTTATAATACACCCATGCTGGCTGGGGAATTGTAGGAACTGAAGTTCACACTTTTTAACATTGACCTAGTATATACCGTATATACTCGAGTATAAGCCGAGGTTTTCAGCCCATTTTTGGGGCTGAAAAATGCCCCCCTCGGCTTATACTCGGGTCAACTAAGGAACTAAGGGGTCGACATAGACGGGAGGGGGGGGGGAAACAGTTCCGGAGGGAGACAGCCCAGTAGCAAGAAGCCGGCGGTCCGAGCGGAGTGGCACAGAAAACCTACCAGTCGACGTGAGAAGCTCCATTGTTGCTGGTAAGCAAGGCTTGGCCTCCGCGGCCCGGTTCTGCTGGACCGGCTTTCACGGCTCCAGCCCGGGGACGCCAGCGGCATAGAAAGCAGTTTGGCGGCGCTGCCGTGGGCGGGGTGTCCTTGCAGCGGACAACTTGGGCCCGGATATTTCCTGCGGCTCGCGCTCGGGACCGGACTGTTAGCGTTGCCATGGGACCACCCCCTGTGGTGCCAGCTAATGCGGCATGTTTCCAGTGGCGAAAAAGGGGCCTCAGCTTAAGGAGTTGATCCTGGGCGGCAGTTACCGGTATGTGTGGGTTAAATGGGTGCAACTGACTTGAAGCCTCAGCATCGGCTTGTAATGTTGCCAACGACGGACTCCCACATTTGCTCAGTGGCTTCAGTGCAAACTCGGCTCCTGCCAGGGAAGGAGCTTCCCTGGCAGGAGCCGAGTT
>NW_015387683.1:305584-309554 GCF_001527695.2 Protobothrops mucrosquamatus
ATGGTGAGTGATTAAAGCTTCAAGCTTGGTTTGAAGGTGTTGTCAGATGCAACATTTGTTTCCTGGTGTGAGGCTTTCACTTCTGTCACTTCTGTGCCTAGAGCCTCACTTAGCCTTAATCTGGTCCTGTGATGTATTAAAATAAGATTCTGTACCATGAAGCTTTGGTCTATGTGTCTGCCACACACCTTATAATATTTATTTATTTATTTATTTATTGTAAATATTTATAGAACATAGAATAATAGACTTGGAAGGGATCTTGGAGACCTTCTAATCCAACCCATTCTTTGAACAGGAGTCCCCATACCATTTCAGACAAATGGTTGTCCAATCTGTTTTTGGAAGCCTCCAGTAATGGAGCATCTACAACTTCTGAAGGCAAGTTGTTCCACTGGTTGATTGCTCTCACTGTTAGGAAATTTCTTCTTAGTTCTTTCTTTGGTTAGTTTCCACCCTTTGTTTCTTGTCTTGCCTTTGGTGCTGTGGAAAATAGTTTGACCCCCCTCATCTTTGTAGGAGCCCCTTAAATATAGAAACAATGCTATCATGTATCATGTTATAATAGCACCCATTTATAATACACCCATGCTGGCTGGGGAATTGTAGGAACTGAAGTTCACACTTTTTAACATTGACCTAGTATATACATAAAATATAAGAAATAACCTACTTAATTTTCTCCCTATCAACTCACTTTACCTTACTTTCTCCTTGTGCTTTATTTTGGCTGCTTCTTTCTTTCCTACCTTCAGTACTTCAATACTGGGACCTGAGAATTTTTTCCCCAGCTGTCTTGTTGCCAAACAAAGTCTTTAACTCACAAAGTTGTCTATTGAGATTCTTAGTCATCCAGGTCATGGTTGTCCCAATGGTGCTTTTTCAAGAGGCAATGGACTTTCTTGTTTTTGTTTAAAGACATTCCAAATATACACTAAGGCAGAAGCTTATTCACCCCAAGGATAAAATACCCAGACACAAACTGAGCAATGTGGTATGTGTGCTACAATGCAGTGAGACATGTGCAGATCTGTACATTGGGGAAAGAAAACAACCACTATATAAACACATGGCACAACATAGAAGAACAAATCCATCAGGACAAGGTTCAGCAGTCCATCTACATTTAAAAGACAAAGGCCACTCTTTTGAAAACAGCAAAGTGCATATTTTGGACAGAGAGGACCCACTGGTTTGAAAGAGGGGTCAAAGAGGCCATCTATGTAAAAATTGAGCAGCTCTCTCTCAACAGAGGGGAGAGGGATAAAATATCATCTATTTCTGGTCTACAATGCAGTCCTTTCAGCAGTTCCAAGAAAGCTCCACACCCATTTGTAGTGCTCAAGTGACCCTGAGGACATAGATTAACCTCCAAGTGGCCTCAATGACTCTCTAAAAGAATGCAAATGACCAGCTGTCTGCAAGGAATATAAATCCTTCCATTTCCCACCATCCAGTCAGAGCTGAAGAAGCTTCTTAGATGAGAAGCAAAACCTCTTCAAAGAAAAACAAGAAAGTCCAGTTGCCAGTTTAAAAAGCACCTTTGGGCCAATTCACGGTTCCAAGCTCCAATAACTGGCTCTCGTTAAACTCAATACAGACCATTCTTTAATCTTTCCACATTTTTACAAGCCTTTCCAGGATTTTCTCCTAGTCTTCCTCTTCATCCTAGGGTCAAAATCTATGGATTTGACAGTCTCCACTTTATGGTTACCAGGTAAAATGTTCTCTGAAATACACTCCCCTTACATTTCCTAGCCTTCTTTATATTCGATACCCAGGACACTAAATGTGTCAATTTACAGGCACCTTCTAACATTTTCCCCATTTCTGCCTATGTGGACATGAACTTGTGCTTAATCATCTGCCTTCTCTAAAAAAGCTCCATGATCTTGGCACAGACTCAACTGCTTGCCTTCAATCAGGCACTTCATCCTGCCATAATGTGTATTTATAGTGTCTTTTTTGTCTGTATATCCATACACAATACATATACATAAATGGAAGGTATATACAGCATAAAAGCTTAAAGCATCAAAATCAACAGACGTGCCTGTACAATAACCAGCCTTTTAAAAAGAACTTACTGCCTTGTAGTATGAGCTGTGGTGATGCAGCGGTTAGAATGTAGGACTGCAGGCTAACTCGTTGCTCATTGCCCGGAGTTTGATCCTGAACGGCTCAAGGTTAACTCAGCCTTCCAAGGTTGGTAAAAACAGGACCCAGATTGTTGGGGACAGTATGCTGACTCTATAAAATGCTTAGAGAATACTGTAAAGCACTATGAAGTGGTATATAAGTCTAGGTGCTATTGCTATTGTTTGTAGCCTTCTAATACCTTTTAAATAAGGGTGTCAAACTCGCAACATCACATGACTTTTTTTCTATTGATGGCAATGGGGTGGGGATGGTTTCGCCATGACGCATCTGGCCTGCAGGCCGGCAGTTTGACACCCCTGTTTTAGATCCATCTGTATGATAAGTGCCATAAAAATACAAAGACTGTAACTCTTGTCTTGTAAAATACAGGTTGCTGGCTTGAATCCAAGCAGAAATGGTTTTTAAAATACTTTTCCTCTGTGCTTTATTTTGTAAAACTCCGGTGGTATATTGTTTTACCCTTTTTCTAGTCACTGATGGAAAGTTTTCATAGAAGGTCCCCTAGCAGACATAGTCCTAAAAGCTTCCTCTAAAAGGGTCTTCCAAATTATAATTTATTATATACTGATAAAAAATGAACACAGAGGGAGTAACTTAGGATATGCATTCATTTAATTTGAATCTGAATTAAATTTAAATTTAAATTAAAGAACACATTTGGACTATTTGGGAGTAAAGGTGAAACCCTTCGATATCAGATGAGAGGAAAAATTCTAAATCGGTGCTCCTGGAGGCTTACTTTCTAAAAATAAAATTCCAAGGGGAAAACTAGCTAGCTCTGGGGAATAAAAAATAATTAGTAAAATGTTTCTGTGAGATTCTGAACCAGCAACTTTCAATAAGCTGGGCAAAGATCACCGCCACGATGCTACTTCAGCGGTACTAATAGAATAAGTTGTAGAGGCTATTAGAGTGTATAGTAAACACTGGCTTGGTTGAAGAGACGTTCTTTAGTTTGCAAAGTGGTTAATTAACTGAAGAGTCCTTTTCGAAACAAAAAAGGATCACTCAAGACAATGTAACACGAAGCAATGTGCTTTGGAGTAGAGCAGAAAAACGCATCTTGAATTCACTTTAACGATGAGTAAGAAATTAGTAGAATGCACTACCAGCCATTTTTACTTGCCAGAAACCATTGGCTCCCATTCTGACAATAGGATGACAAGGTAGCATGGGACAGGCCATTAATGGGTTTTCTAAACCCAGCCTATTTGATTAGGATAAGATTGAGCCTATTGTGCAAATCCTAAAAATGTTTTAATTCCTTAAGCGCACTACATGGATCCAAGCAATAAGCAAACAGTACAGAAAGAAGATTCCTTAAAGATTCCTATCAGAGTTTATTTTATTTATTTATTTATTTATTGAATTTATATACCGCCCTATCTCCCTTACGGGACTCAGGGCGGTGAACAGGCGATAATAAAAACCATGATAAATATAGGCAGTTCTAAAATCAAATTAAATAACGGGCCTGTTCTAAAAACACACCCATACAAAAACCCCCACTAAAACATAATCAAACTACGCCAGGCCGGCCACACGGAATAGATAGACCTTCAGGGCTCGGCGAAAAAGGCGCAGGTCCGCAACTGTATGTAGGTCGGGGGATAGGTCATTCCAGAGGGCAGGAGCTGCCACAGAGAAGGCTCTCCCCCTGGGGGTCGCCAGCCGGCATTGTCTGGCCGACGGCACCCTAAGGAGGCCCTCTCTGTGGGAGCGGACTGGTCGAAGGGAGGTGTTTGGTAGGAGGCGGTCTTGCAAATAACTAGGTCCATTGCCATGGAGCGCTTTAAAGGTTGTTACTAAC
>NW_015387683.1:310821-322002 GCF_001527695.2 Protobothrops mucrosquamatus
TATGTCGTGACGCCGGAAACCACAGCCACTCGGTCTTGGACAGGTTGAGTTGAAGCCTGTTCCTCCCCATCCAGAGTTCTTGACTTTTATCCATTTCTGCATATGAAAAAGAAAAATCACTTCACAGGTTCCTGGAGTTATTAAGTGCTCCAAATAACTGCACCTTATTTCTTTGCAACCTTGGAAAAAGATTGTAACCACAGACTTAAGAGAGCAGCTAATAGGGTTGTTATAAAAATGATATGCCCACTGCTCTGCATAATAAGAGTAAGCATTTTGAAAAACTTAATTAAGCTTTGTTTAATATGCAAGCTGAGGACCATTTCATTCATAGTTAAGAAGAAGGAGACCCATTTACAAAATTTAGTGTCACATATTTAATTTTGACAATAGGCTAGCAGTAACAAATAATATTTGAGTGGCTTTAAAGTAACAAATGTGACAGTGTCTTAAAGATTGGAGGGCCAGAAAAATCCCAATGAAAATTAAACATGTTTGATTTTTTTGGGGTGAGCTGCATCAGATTAAGGTCATACAATTTGAAGTGGCATAAACCAGAAATAGCATTGTTGATTCTGAACAGTTAAATGTTTCCATTATTTTCTTTTTTAATTGCACGTATATTCCACCTTTTTTGGAGAAAAAAAGACTCCCTAATTTTATCCATATAATAATGGTAATCTTAACAAACTTGCAAGACAAAGAAAAGGCCTGGCGAATAGAAGGATGGAGCCAAATAATTAATGATCCTTTTAAGCCTCTTTGAAATCTTCAATATATAAAACAAAATATGTATTCAGACAACTTCTTTTATCTAAGAATAAATATGCAAAATGATTGTAGCAAAGCCAGAGAGGCAGCTGGTAAAGCAGAATTTTGCAATGAAGTCATTAAAGCATATACCCAGAAAGAGAACTAATCCTTTGCTGCCTGCTAATGTGAGGCAATAATTAATGTTAATGTCATCTGATTAAATATGCAGATGAAGAGCAGTGCGAAAAGAAAAGAGGGGAAGCAATGTCGAAAACCACTCTGCATTGAACAACAGGACCTGATCTATGCTTGCAATATTACTTCTTTTAATAATTGATCTTACATGAAGTATACCGTAAACGTTTGCTTCGCAAGTTCGGATACCCTTTAAAGTGTTCGCACAAGAACTTTTGCGACCCTTTTCCGTATACCTCTTTTTTCACTTCCGAGAATTAATATTTAGAGGCAGATAACCACCTGCTCCCCACCAAAAAAAACCCCCCCCCTTTCTTCTTTATCCGTTTAAATTTTTAGGACATTTTATGGAACGACTCTAAATTGAGGTCCGTGCCCTGAACAAGCTGAATTCTGGTGAATATATGGAGAGGTCTAAATCCTTTCCTTTGGCAACTGTGCAGAGGTGAGCTATCATTGTTTTTATCAAAGTTTTACCCATTACAGAAAATCTAATGCAGCTTTCTGATTAGCTTGGAGTCCTCACAGCTGAAGGTCATCCAAGTAAAATGCCTGGAAGCCCATTTTCAACATTCCCCCTTGACCTCTGCAGGTATGCACACAAAATATCTCACATGTACATCAAAAAGAACATAGGAGAAGTGATCCCATTCCCGCAAAACGCAAGTCGTCAGTTGATGGGATGGCTAATTAAATATGTGAACTAGCCCATAGATCAGCGGCTCCCAACTTTTTCTATACCCCACACCCTAGAACACTTCTGATATACTCTCGCACCCCTTACAAAAGTTTGAAATAACGGCAACGAATTATGCATATACACTATCATTTTGAAAACCCACGTTTTCGCACCCCTTGGAATATCGTCTCGCACCCCGGTTGGGAACCCCTGCCATAGATAATAGAAGCTTTGAAAAGCCAGTTGGACAAATAATTGATGCTCTTCAGGTGTTGTAACATCTTCACATTGGTTTTTGGTTACATGTAAAGATAAGGCTGCATCTTATCAAGTGGCTCTGTGATATTGAGGTAGAAGAGGGTGGGCTAGAGGAAGGTGTGGAGCTGAAAGTTCACAGTTGGTGAGGAGAGGGAGGAAGGAAGGGAGGGAGGGAGGGAGGATGGGAGGGAAGGAAGGAAGGAAGGAAGGAAGGAAGGAAGGAAGGAAGGAAGGAGAGGCAATTTGGTTGGAGATGCCCCAGTTCATGCAGTTCTGCTTCAATCCTGGATCCATTGAGACTTGGGCTCAAAGGAGAAGGCAATTTTGTGTTCTCTTTTGTCACAGACTGGACTTTATTGGAAATCCAAGTTAACATTGGTATTCTTGAATTGTGAACTCTTAGGAAAGTATCCCCTCCTTTGTGTTGCAAACAGCCATTTCCAGTGGGGAAAACAGGACAAAGCAGAGTGGGGAAAATATTTTCCTTTGCTATATTTTCAGTCTGAATTAGATCACGGCAGGGTCCCTACAGGAGACCTCTTTTAAGGATTATGTATTAATAGAAAAGCAATTAACTTATCTCTGTTCCTAAATGCTAAAGCTGTTGCACATAAAAAACAGAGATGCTCTGATCAACCATTACAGCCACCATTTTGACAGTTTTGCTGTACTGTTGTCTGTGGACACCCCCACTAAATGCAAGCATGGGATAAACTGAGTCTGGTTTGTTCTCAGTCTTTTAAGTGGGCACAGAGTACTAGCAAAGTGGCATTTGATCAACTTCCAGTTTTGCATTGTAGCTACATGGCCGAGAGATTGCGGAGCTCTGCACCCCATGGCTGGGGACCCTAAATGGGTCTAATGTCACCCCAGAGAGGTGGCAAAGAAGGAGGGGCACCCTGGTGATTGTGGGATGACAGCGGTCGATCCGTTTGACCCAGGGGAAGCCCTCCAACCCGACAGGAGAAAGGCTAGCTGCATTCTGGTGACTAGCCTAAGCTACTGGCATCCGAAGTCCAAAAGCACCAAGAACAGCATGTTGGAGCTGGGTGAGAATATTGATCTTCTCTTCTCTATTTTGAAACTGATTTCCTGGAAAAGATCCCCAAGAACAAAAACATCCTCTGAAAGTGAGAAGGAAGGGGACTATAACCCCAACCTTCCATAGACGGAAGCGGCGATTTAATTTTTATGGGCGACAGAAATTCATTGAAATGGACTAATGTAAAGCTATAATTCGGATAAAACTGAAAATTATGGAAATTGTTAAGATTTTCTACTTAAAAGAATATTGACGGAATTACAAAAATAATTGTATCATTTTAAAAGCTGGAAAATAAACAGACACTGACATCTAGTGGTGGAACAGAGTATAGAATTATAGCTGTCTTGCCTCAGAAACTGGCAAGACGCCCAGAAACAGAGTCCTTTTATCCCTTTGATTCTCAAGGACTCTTAGCCAAATAGAGAACAGCTGGGAATAGAAGAAAGAAAACACACTGGGCTATCTATTGCAGAACGAGAAATATAATTGTTTATGAAAACTGCTGACCTTCTTGGATTATAAATACTTACTGAGCTGTGATATTTACATTTAAGAATAGTCTGCAGAGAAAGAAAAACTTTGACCTTTCAGCTATTCTCTTAGGGGGGAAATTACTGAATGGTTTTTAAAAGACTGAATATTTTGGATTGTTTATAAAGATAAAAGATATATAAGACTATAGTGTTTGGAATTTAAGACTGGTTGGTTTGATGAAAATGGAGGTTGCAGATACAACTAAAAGTGGTAAGAAACCACATGAAATATTCTTTTCTAAAATCCCTAGTCTGGAACATCAGAGATTTGCAGGAGAAATACTTCAAGATAAGACAAATATTTTCCAGGAGGAAATGTACACTGTGTTACAACTAATTCAAATGAGAATGGCTTCAAATCATAATGAGATTAAAAATAATTTTGATGATATAAATGAACACATTTTTGATCTAAGCTTACAATGAAAAAAATCTCAAAAAATGATGATAAAGAACAAACAAACAAATCAGATAATAGAACAAAAACTAAAGAAAAATGATTCAAAGATAGAGGCTACAAATGAAGGAAACCACAACTTAACACAGAGGAAGAAAAATGTACAAGATCTTGCTATAATATTGGAAACGGAAAAGACATTTCATTTTTCAGAACATCAAAACAAACCTGAAGACAAGCAAGAAGATTTGACAAAATGGACAATAGAGCTGTTAGGAGAACCACTAAAGTCTGGGAGACAAAAATGGAAAGAGAAATTGGAGAAGAAAAGTCCCCCTCAAAAGCACCTTATTTGATTTGTCTTTCCCATTCTTAACAACCCCTATAAAAATACAGGAAGAGTTATATAGCATGCTGAACACACACTGACTTGGATAGCTGCCAGGCAAGAGAAGAAGACGAGAGCCAGACTCAAAAGAGATGATTTGACCTATCAGATGGAGTACTACATGACTAAACACTTGTTTGAATATGGGTAAAAGAATAATTAAATTTTGGATACAAATGGGTTCTATAGTAAGAGAGATGTGATTTATAAGTAGTATAGTATTGCTTTATGATATGGTAAATGTAAAAATAATGAGATGATTTAAATGAATGAAATGTTTTGGATATTCAATTGTATCAACTTGGAAAAAATTATAACTGATAAGAAATATTCTGAATACTGAAGAGAACCTAAGCTTAAATAAGAACAGGTGAGAACTAGATTTAAGAGAGATGACTCGAAATACCAGATGGAATATCATATGACCAAACATTTGTCTAAATATGGTTAAAAGAATAGTTAAATCTTGGAAATGAAGGGGTTTTACAATAAGAGAAATGTGATCTATAAGTAGTATAGTATTTTTTTCTTTTTTCTTTCTTTTTTATGATATGTTTACTAAGCACTAAAGATTGTCATTCTAAAAAATCAATAAAATATACTTTAAAAAAGTGGCATTTGATCACAAGGCAAGGAGGCATCGAGAAATGTTTCCCCTTTTGCATTTGAGCATCCAAGTAGGGACAGGAAAGGAGAAGGGAAAGAGGAAAGATAAACAAAAAGAACAAAAGAGGGGAAGGAAGAAGAAGGAAAGGAGAATGAAGAGGGAAGGAAAAAGAAGAAAAAGGGGGAAGGAAGGAAGGAATGAAGGAAGGAAGGAAAGAAAGAAGGAAGATTATAATGAGAGGGAGGAAGGATCTGAGGGAAGTCCTTCCTTAGCACTTGGCCACGAGCAGCCCTACTGCCCTTTTGCCACCCCCTTGTCCTCTCCTCCTGACCTCTCCTGGTGGTCTCCCATCCTATTGCTGAGGATGCTTTGGTTACAAAGCCAGGGAGAGGGAGGGAGAGGGAGAGGGAGTGGGCCTCCCTCTGACCCACACATTTTGCCCTCCCACACACACCATGAGCAACTTGGCCAAGGAAAGCGAGCCAATCAGCAGCAGCCTTGAGGAGGAGGTAAGCGCAGCTGGGCACCCCCTTGGGAAAGGCTGGACTGGGTGCTTACCCTCCACTGGCCTGGGCTTTGGGCCTCTGCATGGCCTGAGAGGGACAACAAGGCTCCTCTGGTGGACAAGTGTATGGTGCTTGCCCTGGTCTCGCCTTCCTCAGCTGGAGACAATGGATCCCCCCAGTCCCACATGGGCTACCACAGGTACCTCCTGACACAAGTACGTTGCGCTGGCCATGCCCACCCTGGCCACCCCCACCCCACTATGCCCACCATGGCCCCCCAAGGTCAACCACAACCCTGAGGCAGCGCTCAATGAAATCGAGTTTGACATTCCTGTCCTATGGTGTTGCTTTTGATAGGTTGGACTATTTTTTCCCTTTTTTATGAAGACAAATGCAAAGAATGAATTGAGCTGTTCTGCTTTCTCCCTGCTACCGTTACCTCCTTGCAATCTTTTCCCATTAGTGGACCAATCATTTCCTTGATTTTTTTCTTATTTCTTACATGTTGAAATAAACTTTTTAAAAATTCTTTTTAGTGTTTGTGGCAAGTCTTAGTCAAACAACAGAGTAAGCAAGGACATAGGGGGGTCTGAAAAAACCATAACTTAATCCTTAAGCCAGTTACTATGCAGTGAAAGACAACTGATTCTCTGTGCTTTAATTTTGTTGTAATCTTTGTAGGATTGCAATGGAGTATAAGTCTGATAAACATATAAACAAATACATTTGAAAGTTTTCTCACTTCTGCTTTAGAAAGATCTTTAGACTGAGAAAAGAGATGCCCCTATATCATGCCCTTATAATGCACACATAATGTTCTTTGATTACCAAGACACCATAATTAAAGACCCTTGCATCTATAGATAACTGGTTATGCTAGCAAAATAGGATGGCAAGATAAGTTGATGCAACAAATTAACGCAAACATCTGCTTTTCCATGCCTTTACCAATGATATCTTCATGCAAACTTCTGAGTTTGAGAAAGGGTGCCATTAAATGCCATTGTTCCCATGGCCTGTCTGGGTTTTCTGAAGTCAGTTAGCTAGACATTATGAAAGCAGAATGATCTACTAATGGATTGAGTCTGCTCCAGTAGGGCTTGTGTTATGGTCATTCAAGCTACAAAGCTGCTACCATAAAATTCTTGAATCATAAGTCTTGGGACAATATTTGATATGACTGGGACCTAATATGACTTCCTTTCTTTAAGAATCTGAAGTTCTGACTTACATAAATCAAAGTGCAAATCAATTTCAAAAAATGGAGAACCAAATGCTAGCCACGGCTCATTTATTTATCCTCAGCAGTTTGTCAGAGCTTTATTTATCTGAGTCATTTGAGGATAAATTGCTCTTCTAATAAATATTGGTTGATCATTATACTCTTTGGATATTTCTTTCAGAAACACACAGGTAGATGCTGGAGAATGGGGAATGGGCACATTTTCCAAATATTGTAGAGAATACTCAAGTGTATGTATTCTTCCCATAGAGAGTAGAAAATTCTGAATTTTGTCCAAACCATTTTCAACCCATGTGAAAAAAATTGCTGGAAATTCTGAGATGTTATAAATATAAATTCCTTGGAGGGAACATTTCTAGTAACTTGGCAACATTTGAATGTGCTCATTTCCCAGCATCACTGGAAGATGGTGGTCTTTATTCAAAGGATATCCAAAATCCGCTCCTCCAATTATTCTCATATGATGTCCTATAAAATTGTGCAATAAAAAAACATTTCTCCATACTGTATATTTTAATGACATTATAAGAATTAAAAAAGCGTTCAGAGCTATGTTGTCCATTCAGAGTATGCAATTATGATTCCTGAGTATTAAGGTTTATAAATCATGTTTTCCCCTTGCTTTGATCTGAGAACTCCCCAGGTACTCCCTCAATGTACTATTGGAACAAGATGAATGTGAACTAGGAACCATTGTGCCATCCCTTGAAGCCACTTTATTAGGAGGAGCAGCTAATTTTAATTCATTTCAATTAAGTCATCTGCTCCAGCATGCAAGGAATTTATTATTTTTCTCCTAGGACACAATTAGCAAGCATTAGACAAAAGAGGCATAATTTCTCTGTGCTCAGGGAACGACATGAAATTCTGGCTTTTGTGAACATTGTCTTCTCTTTCACTCTCATTGGCTGCCATCCTATCCATGAATAAATCAAAGAAAGTTGACATCAATGTGAACTTGTTTTTTGCTGGCATAACCCTGAAACACATAACAAACCTATTGCTTGCCTATTGTTACCCCTTGAGGGTAACTCTCTATGGAAGCTGTAATAGGGAGGCCCACTTGTCATTCCAGAATGGATCCCCATCACTGATTCTGAGAATACAGCAGCAACTGCCAACAGGTCCAAGGTGGAGTGTAGCTATCATAATGCAATGCTTGGTGAATAACCCAGTCCTCTCATTTATTGTATTTGAACAGAAAGTGGAGGCAAGTTCTATGTGCGCTTTGTATCCTACTTCACAGAAGCGCCAAGAGAAAACAGACTTATTGTAAATGCCTAATTGGGCCCATTAATGGTCCAATGTTGCTTCAATAATTGTAATTCTTCTAGAATGCATGACAGTTTTGTCTTACTTTCAAATTCTTTTTAACCTGTTCCAACAACTACCTCAGAGCCAGGTAGTTCTATAGACCCAGTTCAATGCTCCTGTCTGTTTACTACCTAGGTCCGTATTGTGCTACATGTCTCCCATTTTAGCTCAGAGAAAACACCCATGGCTTTCCAGAATATACCTTTGTTTCCTACTGTTTTTTTCTTCAGTTTCTTGCTTGGTTGCTCACCTTGACCTTCTCTTTCTTTAATTTTGGATCTAAACCAAACTGAACCAAAATTGCTTTAGCAGTGCCTGGTTTGATATGGTTTGGTTTAAATTATATTTCTGAACTTGACTAAGTTGAATACACAGTCCCAATAGGTTGCTTTGTTGAAAAACATGCAAAGAGGAATGTTTCTACAGTAAAAGGAATTTTTCTACAGTAAAAAGCAAATCTCCAGCCCTCAAAGATTGTACCCCACATCTTATTTAGGAATCCTTGGTCTATTTCCAACAGATTTAAGTGACAAATGGCCTGCTTGTTTCTCTTTTCACCCACCACTCCCAGACCTGATCTGAGCAATGATCAGAGACCCAATATGTAGGTGATTGCCCATTCAGAAAACATCCCCAAGTCATTAAAGGAACATTAAGATTCTTTCATCAAGTCCCTGGCTTCTTGTCAGGCAGCAATTTATGCAAAACTATCATAACCCAAGAGCCCTACTTCTGTGTTATGTCAGCCACAATGAAAGCAAGCTTAAAGGGAATGATTAGGGATCTAATTTAACTGACATAAACGTCAATATATTATAAAATACATTTGCCGTCTTGTTTGCAAAACTTTGCATTGTCAGCAGGTTTTAAACGTTTGTAAACCCTGTTACAGTGCCATAATTGCTGTTCTCATATTACATCAAATGTTATTAAAAGTGCAAGAAGAAGGGTTTTTTAAATTTCAGAAATATACAATTTGTATTCAAGGATCACATTTTATCCACCCGAATCTTTGGGCATGGACCTGACAGTCCTATCTATGTATTTCTTGTGTACATCAAGTAAAAAAGAAGAATATATTGAAAATATTGGATGCATTTATAATATTTAATAGTTTAATTTGAATCTGAATGAATTTCAAGTTCAAATGAAACAATCCACATTTTATTGGTATCCTGGCCCAACTAATATTTGGATCAGGATATTTTAATAACCAAAACTTCAGCCTGAAAACATCAGCCATGAAAACATCAGCCATGAAAACATCAGCCATGAACATCAAGTAATATTTGATGTTCATGTTCCAATTTCAGGCTGAAGTCTTTGGAGGTCTACTTTAAATGAAGTCTATTTGGAAAATATATTTTATCCATGTGCTAGAAGAACATATTATCTTTAAAAACTTACATGCAGCTGATTTAGTCCATGAAGTCTCCTTGGTGCAGATGACTAGGTTTTTTTGGTACATAATTTAATATTGATCAATTACATTTGCATCAGATCTCCTAAAGGAAAAACCCCCAAGATATTTTCCTAAACATTATTTTGCATTTCTGCATAATAATCATACCAATCTTGGGGGTTATGAACTAAATTAATTGTTATCAAACTTTCTGCCCTTTTGGGCTATGCATTGTAATACAGCCTGCCTTAACTCTTCACCTCATTTCCAAGTCCAATTTGGTGTATATTGATTTGCACATCTGTAATTTTATTCTGTATATTTGGGAACAAATTTGGGACTGGGTTGGAGGGGGAAGTTATTATAGCCTTTGGAGTCCGGCAGTGTGTTGAACACAAACACAAGGACCAAGGACCCTATAGTGTTAGTGGTACATCATTGAAGAAGTGGAGACCTCTGAGTTCAAGCCAGAAATTCTATAGATACTGTCAGTGACAGACAACAAGCTTTACTCCAAAAATAAGAACCAGCACCTCCATCTTCAAGTGCTCCATAATCCATGCAGGTTGTGGATTCTCAATACAGGCTATCTCAGAATCCTAGGCAGAAGTTTGCCCCTTTTATTTCCAACTGACAAGGAAGAGGAAGAGTCTGAATGAAGAACTGGGTTGTTGTTGTTGTATGGTGCTGTTACATTAGCCAGGAGACCACAGTGCTACTTCAGAATATTAGTTTTGGCTGCCAGTTTACCAGCTGTGTTGTGGGACATGCTCTTGTGCTTCCCAAGATGCACCATAGAAGAGTGAGATGGCTTTGCACCAGAAAGAAAGATGAGCAGCTCTTCCTGTAGCATTATCCAAGGCCCCTTCCTTTCCTGGAGCTGCCTCACAAATGGGTGCCGCAGCCAGGAAGGTTCAGAACTGGCAGGAATCTGACAGCCTGCATGGAGCACCAAATCTTTTCCCCATCAAAGTGTTACCTATTTATCTACTTGCATAGAACATGCTTTCAAATTGTTAGGTAGACAGAAGCTGAGGCAAGTGACAGGAGCAAGTGACAGAAGCTGAGGCAAGTGACCTCGACACACAGTGCTAGGACTTGAACGTTGGAGTAGAGACCATCTCCAACGTCATTAAGCCACTTAGCCATCGCACCTCTGGTGGCAAGATATAAAACTGTTAGTTTACTCATGATTCTTGTTACATAGAGCAAGTGGCTTGTTTGGAGCTATCCATGGTGCTGCCATCCCTTGGCTACCTTATTTTCCTGTGAGCTTCTTAGTTTCAGAACTTGATATTTTCAGATTGTTTAAGTCAGGGGTGTCAAACTGCCGGCCCACAGACCAGTTTCATCATACTGGAGCCGCGCCCACCCCATTGCCGGCAATGGCAAAAAAGCTCCCATATGTCGCGCGATGTCACGTGACGTTGCGAGTTTGACATGTCTGGTTTAAGTGATTTATAATCTAATGCCAGAATTATCAGATCAAAGGTAGGAGCCACCCATATTCTTTCCCCTCTATTTATAGGTTCCCCATATCTTTATCCAAGTTATTCCACCAACTATAAGACTCTTTGAAACTACAACATTTTTTCCCTGGTGAGTGGAAAAATATTCCTAAAACTAATATAAAAGATATAGAAGCATATCTGATAGACATATATCTTTAGCTTTTGGCATGTTTAGTTAATAACAAAAGCAATTAAGATAATCATTTACTGCTGTCAACTATAGGACGGTTTGGTTTTGACTTAGCATTATGTGAGAATGAGGTCACTGATTGTAGCTTGTTTTAAGATTATTTGACACCATTTTTTGTGGTCTGATTCAGAGTGAATGGATCTGTATAATCTGTAAGGAA
>NW_015387684.1:0-1751 GCF_001527695.2 Protobothrops mucrosquamatus
CTGCAGCTGGATAAGATCAAGGAATGCAATGATCACCATTAGTACTTTTTTGTTATACTGATCCTCCTATATATTGATATAAGAATTTTCTCTCTAATGATTTTATCCATTGAAATCAGTGGCCCAGCAAACAAAAGTATATGAGGAAATACTGAAATAGCTCCTGAAATTATAATTCAACTGAATAGCATCACTGCCTCAACTATTTGTGGGATGGGACCCCTTCTAAATGTGGAGCCTAAACAATTCCCTCGTAAAACATCCCTAGTTAACTAATTATAGACTGTGCAGCAATATTAATGACTGGTGGACTTCAAAAGCGGTTGGTTTATTTCATTATATGTAATTGCTTGTCTGACTTGGATTTGATTTGCTTTTTCTGTTTGCAAAGTCTTTTTCCATCCAGGTGATGATGAAGGATTTGTGTAAGAGTTATGTTTTGTGTAAGAGTTATCTTTTTGAAAGCTCTACAGATCTCTGGCTAAGATTCAGAGGATTTGCCCATTACTTCCCACAATACTATGACTTCTACTATGACTTCTGGCTGTGTTGGCATTCATTACAGTCCAACAAAAAATAATGCTTTTGCAAAAATCATTGATACTTTTGCAAAAATCATTGATCATTTCGCACTCAGCCAAAAGTCCTGACCACCACTATTGCTTTCAGCTTTTTTTTTTCTTTTTTTTTTTTTGCCATGCATCCACTTTTCCTCTTGAATTTTGATTTGATCACAAGATTAAGACCATTGAATTGGAAAATCATAAACTTAAACAAGCATCACCATCTTTTTCAGCCATCATTTTCCTTTGTGATGCTAGTTCAAATAAAAGTAGTATGCAATAGTGGCGAATATCTGTAGCTCAGGTGTAGGATGAGGGTGAAGGTTCATTCTCCGAGCTTGAGGGCTGATTTCCGAACATTTCGTTACCAGGCTAGGTAGCATCTTCAGTGGAGTTTAGGGGATGTCAGTGTCAGTGTTCTACTTATATAAGGGCTTCAGGTGTGGGAGTGTCAAGTGAGGGTCCTGTGATAGGCCAGGTGTGAGTCATCAGAAAGAGGTTTTGTGATGGGGAGGTACTTCAAGTCAGGGACACTGGAGGGTGTGAATTAGTGGGTGAGGAGTGAGTCATCAGTAGGAGGCTGGTAATGGGTCCTATGATAGGGAGATTATATCAGGTCAGGGTCACTGGAAGGTGAACCGCTAAGGAGAGGGAGAGGGGCTTGAGGGTTAGTGCTGTTGATGGCTGTTTGATTGATTTGGATTCTGAGGAGTTTGTATGCTGGTTGTAAATCAATGTGTCTGTTGATGGAATTGCTTGTGGAGTGCCAAGCTTTGATGAACTCCCAAGCATGGCAGGTGGTAGCATGGCCAATGATTTCAGTGTTGCTCCAATTGAATTGGTGTTGTTTGGTGTCAGTGTGGGTAGTGATTAGGGATTTGGGATCGTGGCGTTTGACTGCTAGCCACTGTTCATGGATCCTGGTTTTTAACTGATGTGATGTTTGTCCCACGTGGAAGTGGTTGCAATCGTTACAGTTGACTTTGTAGATGACATTGCTTCTTTCATCCTTCTGTGTCTTGTTTGGTTCTGGATAATTCCTGGCAGAGTGTGGCTGTGGGTTTGTGGGCTATCACTATTCCTAGGGGTTGGAGAATTCTGGCTTGTCATTTCTGACACCCCTTTTGTGTGTGGTAGGGTTAGTTTTTGCATGGCGGTCAGCTGTGTGGTGTGTGGGTTTGGGTGCTA
>NW_015387684.1:2226-40308 GCF_001527695.2 Protobothrops mucrosquamatus
ATGACATTGCTTCTTTCATCCTTCTGTGTCTTGTTTGGTTCTGGATAATTCCTGGCAGAGTGTGGCTGTGGGTTTGTGGGCTATCACTATTCCTAGGGGTTGGAGAATTCTGGCTTGTCATTTCTGACACCCCTTTTGTGTGTGGTAGGGTTAGTTTTTGCATGGCGGTCAGCTGTGTGGTGTGTGGGTTTGGGTGCTATGTGTCGGAATATGAAGTTTTTGGGATAGCCATTATGGAGAAAGACATCGAACAGCCGTTTCTCTTATGCTTTTCTTAGTGCTGTGGTGCTGCAGTGTGTCGTGGCCCTTCTGTAGCATTTTCAAAATGCTAAGACAAAAGACTTCATTTAATTTAAAACTTTCAGAGGAACACATTATACACCTACTATAACAAAGGGTAGAAAGGATAACAATCATGCCTTCTGCAGTCTGAATCACTGTGATATGGACATTAGTAGCAAAGCAAAGGATTTTCTTACAATTTTGCTAGACAAAAGAAAGCTGTTAAGCAGCTCTGAGAAAGATATAAATATTGCGATTATTCTGTATTGAGTAGCTGAGGATGCATTTAACCTTATTCTTTATTGTTGTAAGGTTTGGGGATTTTTTTAGTTGAAAGTACTTTTAATTGTTAAAAAGAGATAAATCCATCACTGTCTTCCTTTTTTTTGTCATACTTTCCTTTCTTCAATTACTGTCCCCTTTTTAATGCTTTCTATCTCCAAACATGCTATGCTTTAAATATTTTAGATTTATTTATTTATACAATTTATATGGCTTCCCAATTCACAAATGGGAAGTCTGGCGACTTACATAGGGTAAAAAAACATAAAAACAGCAACAAAACAAGACAACAAATTATAATACAGGCAGTCCTCGATTTCCAACGGTTCATTTAGTGATCGTTGGAAGTGACAACAGCATTGAAAAAAGTGATTTATGACTGTTTCTCACACTTGTGACCCTTGCACCATCCCCATGGCCACGTGATCAAAATTCAGATGCTTGGCAATTGATTCATAGTTATGACAGTCGCAGTGTCCCGGGATCACGTTCCATTTTGCAACAAGCAAAATCAATGGGGAAGCCAGATTCACTTAACAACTGTGACAAGGAAGGTCAGATCTCCTGGGATGAACAGAGGTAATTCCAGATGGTGATTCCAACAATAACTCAGCCTGGTGCTATGAAGAGCTTTGCAGGTGATGACCAGCCCTTTAAATTGCACCAGAAGCTTACGGAAGTCTGTAATGGGTTATGAGAATAACCTTGAGGAACAGGAAGAAGAGCTACAGCCGGTAGGTTGACAGAGCCAGCGTAGTTCACACAAGAGCGCTATGGTATGCCTGAAATTACCTGCAGCTTCTAAATCAGGGGGGTCAAACTGCCGGACCGCGGGCCGGATGCATCATGGCGAAACCGCGCCCACCCCATTGCCAGCAATGGAAAAAAAGTCCCGATACGTCACGACACATCACGTGACGTTGCGAGTTTGACACCCCTTCTCTAAATGATCCTCAAGGGCATGTTGCAATAGCCCAGATGGGCAGGTAGCCAAGGCATGAGTGAGTATGAGTGAGGCCTGCTGATTCTGGAATGGTACAACCATTCCACAAGATGGATTTATGCAAATGTTCTCTTGGTCCACAAATGCCATCAGTTAATCTATTTCCTCTAGGGGTTTAGAATGGCAGTCACCTTCCCTAAAAAGGGAAGTCTTCTTGGATTTAGGAATAGCTTCTTGGGCCATCGCCTCTTAAGAGCCAGAGGAGACCCCTCTCTCCTCTTTCTTGCAAGCATGCATTTACAATTTCAGGGGTCCAACCCATCTGTAATCTCCTGAGAAGGCTTACCCAACCAGGAGAGACATGGATTTAATAAACAGTCCCAAGGACCCTGCCTGCTTCAGCTATGTAAAACAAAGCCCGGTGATTAAAAATACAGGCAAAACGACAGGAGAATAATACAGTACAAAGGAAGGGATTCAGTTATTATGAAGTTTCTGTCTTAATTCATATATTTTGGCACCTAGAATGTAAAGTTTGCTCCCATGGGACAGTCTCACTGGGTTTAGGATTTAAAAGAAGCATAAATTGTTATAAGGAGATAAAACTCTTCAGTGTAAATGAAACCGCATGAACATAAAATAGAACCACTTTGTGCAATTGAGATAAATATACAGGTAGTCCTTGGTTAACAACTGCCCTCTTTAGCAACTGTTTGAATTTACAACAGTACTGAAAAAGTAGTTCTACAACGTGCTCAAACTTAAAGACCATCACAGTGTCCCTGAAGTCACATGGCCATTCAGATGCATTGCAACAAGTGTGCGTTTACGATGGTTGCAAGTGTCCTGCTTTCCCTCTGATCGCTGTTTGCAAGCGTCATGGCTGGCTTCTGGCAAGCAAAGTCAAGGATGAATCCAGCAGTAAGTTGTAAGTTGTGGTCATCTGATGTCTTTAGGTGAGGATTATCTGTATATTTATTATGCTGGGATCCTGCTTGCCAAAGTTTTTCCTACCTTAATCACCACCCCAGATTACTTGTATGCTATATATAAAGGTTAACTTTGCAATGTTTTCTTCTGTTTCTGCCTTCAGTTGGTCAATTTTTTATTTTCGCATGCAAATAGTATATATGCACTAAAAAAAAATTGGATTGCGAACAAAGAGTTAAAGGGAGACTGGGATAGCTAAAAAAAAAAAATTCTTCCTCCCATATTTGGGCCAACAGGGTGCATTAAAAAAAACACTCTAGACATGTATGTATGTATGTATGTATGTATGTATGTATGTATGTGTATGTATATGTTAAATTTAGATTGCTAACCGTTAAAGGGAAGCTGGTATAGCTATTTCAAGCTCCTTATATGTATGTATATGTATGTATATATATCTCAAATAGTATACATACATAACATATACTTCTTTTGGAAATTTCATAGTTGATTTTTTTTAAAGAAAAGTATTGTTAAAATATTTCAAGTAGGTATTAGAAGAATGCACAGAAATCCATAACTTTACCACAGAGCTGATATATCTGTATTTTTTGTAGCTCTGTTCTGTCTTCTGTAAGAACTCACACAACGATGTTTCCAAAATGCATGTAACTGTACATTTGGATGCACAGTTTGGTCTAATTTTAATTGAAACCGCCATGAGGCAGTTTTGGGAAAATTAAGGTCAGAATAACTTGCATTAGTCTGTTGTGAAAGGAATGGTTAGCTAATATGACAGGGGTCTGCAATTCATCCTACAGTTATATAGCAGTGTCTGCCTAAAGAGATATTTGGGGACAGTTCACGTTTTCTCTCATTTTTTTTTTCAAATAGTCTGTCAAGATCTTACTGTGCTAACAGCAGAGGTATCCAGCTAAGTGCTCAAACCATCCATGCAAATGAGTTTCACAGATAATTACCCAGGTTTGATGGCGGTAGAATGTTTATTTACAAAACAGTAAAAACAGAGTAAACAGATATTTGGTGTGAACATGCTAAGCACTAGCTTCCTTGAGTATTTTGGGTAAGATGCTAGGCTACAAATCATAAGAATAAGAAATAGTAGAAATACACCTATTCTCTTTCTTCTGTCTTCATCTTCTGAATACCATTGCTCAATTATCTTATAATTCCATGTGCCAATCCTAGTATGGGTAACCAACATCCCTGAGGCTAATTTTAAAACCTGTAAGTGATGAACTTAGATATCTGGCAAAAACTATTCTACCTCCTCAAGCATCCCATGCAGAGTGCAAGTTCACACCCATACAGATATATTCCCCATGCTGCATTTAGCTGGAACAGCAAAAAAGAAAAAGAAAATGAAACATAAGATAAGTGGAAGAGACATCTGCACCAAAAGGAAAGGAAAGACCACTAAACTAGGAAGTGATGAAAATAGTAGAAGAGCTAACCAGGAAGAGGAAAAAAGGTAATGAAGCCCTATTTAGACATTATAAAAGGTGTTCATCTTCACTAACTAAGTAGCCTCTACCAAGTACCAGCTGTACTTCAAAGGCACCCATGTGCTTTGGGGAATAAATGTAAGAAAGTCAATAGTGACCTCTACATTGATATATCTGGCTTATTGATCCCTCCCTGAATTCTATCCATCATTTGAAGCATCTTCTAAACACCATGTTCAGGATCCCCAAACCCTTGTACACTTGGTTGCATCTCTTTTGAATTGGATCACCCCAGACGCGCCAAGGTCAATGGCCTTAGTGAAGTCACACTGTATTTTTTTTTTGTCTTTTGAATACCGTGTATATAACACTTAGATAGAAGGGCACATTTTTGTGCAGTGTTGTTGATTGTGTGCTTCAGTAAAAGTCCCAACATCATGCAGACCTTTGAATGGACCTGGTTTATCCTAACTATTGGGATAGGAAATCAATGGAAAGTATTTCACCAGCGAAAATTATCATCATTATCTTCTTCTTCTTCTTCTTCTTCTTCTTCTTCTTCTTCTTCTTCTTCTTCTTCTTCTTCTTCTTCTTCTTCTTCTTCTTCTTCTTCTTCTTCTTCTTCTTCTTCTTCTTCTTCTTCTTCTTCTTCTTCTTCTTCTTCTTCTTCTTCTTCTTCTTCTTCTTCTTCTTCTTCTTCTTCTTCTAATTTTATCTAATTAAGATAAAAAGGGCAGAATCCCATCACCTTATTGAATTATACTCTTTTTCCATTCCATCATTCTTGCCTATTTAAATTCACAGAATCTTTTCTTTTTCGGGGGAGGGGGGATAGAATCTTGAATCCAGATTGAATTTCAGAGATTAATTAAACTGGGCATTTTCAAAGCACAGCTGAAATTCATTGCTATAACCAAGTTAAAGATGTTGAGTCATCCTTAAAGGATCAATCTGTAGTTAAATAAATTAAGTCTTCACAGCACACACACATCACCACAAACCTAACCCTTTAAACTGACCCAGTGTATCATAGAAGCTGCCATAAATCACTTACATCTTGCTTTAAAGTCCCTCATTCCTATTTTAATTGCTCATTACAACAATGACCAAACATTCACATGGCTCACTTACATTTATTAGATGTGACAGATGGCTGTGTCTGGATTCCTGATTCATCATCTCAGATTTCCTTTCTGATGGGGCTGTGTAATCACTTGGCAAATAAACTGAAATTGTACTCTGGGCTTAACAGCTTACAAAAGGTAGGGTAGAATGGTCCAGCGGATAATACTCTGAAGCAGCACGGAGGATGAGACATTTGTAACGTGAATGGCACTCGAGGCAAGAGCCTTTCAGAAAGGAAGAACAGGGACGGCATGATTCTCTCTACAAGTGACGACTCTGCCCTCGGTTTCGAGGATTGAAATATAATTGTTAGTTCATTCACACACACACACAATCATGTGTTTGTGTATGTGTGTATTTTCTTAATTAACTGGAGAAGTGAGGAACTGTTTTCCCACATATTGGGCTTCTGGAGCAGATGAGTCCATGTATGGAAACTGATTAATGCTTAATCAGTTAATTAATTATTAATTTTGTATTAAAATTAATACTTTTTAATGTAATACATTTTAAATACTTGAATACTCTTTAATGCTAAGCAATGAAATGGTCTCCTGAGGTGGGCAGAGCAAGTTGTGCAATGCCATTTGCTTTGTTAGCCGTTGCCTCACCACCACGCCCTGCCATCTTCTCAAACTTTGCCATCAGAAATTGCCATTTCACTTTTCCTGACAGCAAGGAGTGTACACAGGCTGAAGCTTCATATGGCTTCAGACGCAATTCTTCTAACTAGAGATAATCTATGCATTGCAACAGTGAGGTGTCATGTAGCAAGACATCTAGCAATATACAGGAATGCACAAACTGGTCCTTCTTGCCCTTTGATTTTCTATTCTCCTGGGGTATGTTGAGTAATTCTCTGCAATCTTTTGCTTCTGCAAAGCAAAAAAATAGATTAACCTAAAAATTTGCTCCTTATTTATGCCACAAGTATCCTTTGTGAAACGAGTAGATTATCCTAAGGGTATAAATAGCCTGTTTTTCTTAATTGTATTTTAAAAGCAAATTTAGTTGACTCCAGTTTGCCCATACATTACAAAAATTATAACAGATTGCTTTCTGATTAAAAACGCCATTGTTACCTTAAAGTATTCACACATGTGACATCATAAAGCATATAATTGAGTTAAGATACCAACGCTGTAGCAAGAAGTGGAACAATTATTAATGATCACACTGAGGGTAAGTCTTTTAAATTTTATCCACAACTCTGTTCATTCACTTGCTCAGTGCCATTAATGGTGAAAGTGAACGTTCCTAATGAGTGGAATGATGTTCTGTGTAAGGCCTTCGCTTATCATTATTCCCTTCGAGTGTGAGTCTTCAATCTGTTTTCATGGGGCCCTCCTTCCCAGCTATACAATTCATAGGCAAAGACAATAGTTTGTGAAAAGCAACTCCACAGCTGATGGTTTTCTAAGTGAGCATGAGGCTATTCACTTGCACATAATGACCCAAAGAGGGAAAAAGGAAAAAAGGCTTTCTGTTCCTCTGCATTTGTCTTCTACAGGACAGTTTTCTTGGCATTTGTCCTGACGATAAAGTCCTATTTGAGGTTTCTTGTTCTTCTTCTTGTTGTTATTGTTGTTGTTAAGTGAAGGTCACCTAGACAACCGCAAGGGGAATGAAACTGCAAGCCATTGGTAGGTCATTATTTCATCAAAGGGGTGACATCCATTTTTAACTGTGGCAAATCCATTTATAATGTTGATACAGGGGTTTAGTTTTGATTTCCCCCCCCCCCCGATTGGAAATTGGCTGAATGAGATGTCCATGTTCAGAGGCAGTGGATTAATGAACATTGCAAGCAAACTGGGAATCAGTGCAGCTCATATAACTGAAGTTGTTGTATGGGTGAACCTAAGGACACACATCACTGCACATACTGCCACATTCTGGACCAGTTGTAGCTTCCGGGAGGGTCTTCAAGGGCAAACCCATGATGGAATTAGTGCTGGTTGGTAGTGATAGATCAGGGGGGGAAATAGGAGAGTCTGATGTAGCCAGCTTTTCTTTTCAATGTGTTAATATCTTGTTTTGTCTTTTCTGTGTGACCATGAGGTTTCTTTCTTCCATCTACAGCACCTCAGAATTACTTCATGACTTTATGTCACCACTTTCTCTACCACACACTGAAAACCATCTCTTCTCTCCAAGGCAGAAGCCAGCTAGCTTGGGGTTGGTAGCAGCTGCTTTTTGGGGGGAAGAGCAAGTGTTAATAACAGGGGAGCCACCTCAACATTTCACCGTTCTTCTGGGATCTCTAGGCCTGATGACACACCCAGATCTTGAGGGGCTTCTGGGAAGTCAAAATGGATAAAGTTCAGGCTGGAGAATGTCCCATAAAGCAGGCGCCACAGCAGAAAAGACTTGCCAAGAATTCTCCCTCATTGATGGAACCTGCAGCATGCCCTCTCTGCTGGATTTGGTGGGGCGGGCAGATGTAATCAGGGAACTATGCCCGTCTATGAGTTTCTGACTTCAGCAGCTTCCCACAGCTGTGAGATCTCTCTTGGTCATTGGACTGCTACCATTTGATTGCAAGAGTTCAGAAAATTTCCAGTTGATCCCAAATCAGACCTAGTGTTTGCTGTGGGGTGGCCTGTCTCTTGCATCTCGTAGAAAGCAGATTGACATGATATGAATTCTTATACTTTATACTGACCTTATATAAAATTCCCTGAATATAATATAGGGTAATATCATGGCCTGTCAAGAGAGAGTCCAGAAACATATTTCTTAATATACCATCATGGTGATAGAAGCTTTCCCACTCCAATTTATAGAGAAACAAATCTGGTTTATTTTAATTCATTGATCTGTTGGGGATGAAGGCTCTTTGAAAAGGTGGTAAAGCAAAATCAAGCTTTTTAAACATGCATTGAACTGATTTGGTTGAGAGATAGGTGCCTTGTTTTTAGATCATAGCAGGGCTACACCAATGCATTTTGTTGTCTCTGATGATGGACAAGATAGGTACATTTGGACTGCACTTGGAATTAAATTTTTTGTCAACACTAACAATAGGACTGAGTCTTCCATTGCACCTAGACAGAGGGAGAGGCATAGCCCACTAGTTTAGGAGGCAGATATTTGGTTGTGGTGAATTTTATACCTCTGCCCTCCATCTCACTGACTCAGTAGCCAGCATCTATTCCCTGAGGCAACTGCTTCACTCTGCCCAAACTCGGAACATTACTGTATATATACTTGCATTTAAGCCCATCCACAGAAAAGCCAACCTTCAAATTTTCAACCAAAATATTATGAAAATTGCACCACCGGTGAATATATATAATTTTCACAATTGGTTTATCTGTGTGTGGTGCAGTCTTTAAAGTATTTTGATTTAAAATTTGAGTGTTTGCTTATCCATTGATGGACTTATAGATGCATATATATGGGATGTAAAGATATTTTAAGGAAGTATTGCAGTATATTTTTCAAATATGCCCACCAACAGATAAGCCAAATCCAATTTGGAAGGTGTATTTTGGCAACTAAAATACATAGTATATATAGTACATAGTTGTCTTTTAAAATACTAAAATTGCGAATCCTGGGCATTATGTTAACAAATAAAAGAAAAAACGAACACCAGGATATAATAAACCAGCCTGTTTAATATAAACAAGCCTGTGGTTGTATATATGTATAGTATATATTAGAATATTTTAAAATGTACGGTATATTATCAACAAATTTGGAACTGTAATCAAATGGAGCTTAGCCAAAATTAAAAACTGTTTTTCTGGGTTTGAAATTAAAGTATTCCATACTTATTATTTGAAATAACCTTGCCTTTTTTCCGTTTCATCTCTCAGACAAGTTTACATATCCTTAAGTGCTTTCTTCTTCAATCTTTCCTAAGCCACAGAGTTCAGAAAATCCTTTCATAGCTCCCTTTGTCATACCTCTACAGTTGCTATGAACACCAAAGTTATTTTCGCTTTTCCATTTAATAGCTTGATCTAGGAGCTGGAGAAGTTAAACAAAGCATGGAATGAAATTTAAGTTTTATAAAAGAAATTCTAGGGGGTGAAGGAAAGTGACAGTACTTTAGTAACCTTGGTTGATCTCAAAAAAGCTAAGCAGGTTGGCTCTAGACAGTATTTGTATGGAAGACTACTAGAAGATACTAAAGTGTAGGCTAAACTGAGGAGTTTGTTTTAAAAAAATCCTAAAAGAAAGTGATGGCACACTGCTCCTGTACCGTTGCCAAGAAATCAAGCTTAACTTGAGAGACCTTTTTTATTTATTTTTTTAAAAAAGTATTTGGCTGTGCAGTTCACAATATACTCCTGTCTTTTCATTTTTAAATGTCAGGCTGCAAAACCTGGCATCCCCAATGATGAAATCCAAATAAGGATCATGAAAGAAAAGGAACAACATAGCCAAATATATCATACAATGATTAGTGTAAATCATTATTTTGAATCTGGCGATTTGTGGATAAAGGAAACAGAATATTTTAAGGATACATGGTGAACGTAGAGGGACTGCTGTTGCTGCTTAAAAAAAATCCTAACACTGGGCTTCTAACATATTCAATAAGAACTTTTATTTTTATGTTTCGTCTATTATCATTGGCTTCCGTGTTGGCAAAGCCTTCCTTCCTCTTCTTTGTGCAACTTGATGCATGGTTGCACCATGTTTGTCATGTAAACTCTCGCTTTGTAATGCTCTCATTTGCAGGAAGTTGCTTGTTATTTAAATAGGAGGAGAACTCAAGCAAAATCAACCTATTCTCCTTCTCAAGTTATTACTATCAGTTCTTTATCAGTCTTCTGCTCTCCCTTGTTTTGAACAAGACTATGATTTATCCAGTAGAAGAGAGTATCTCTAGCTCAGGGTTCAACAGTGGAGTCCTTCGTGCTTTCTGAGCTTGATGCTAGTCAGTGTGGCGTTTGCTCTGTTTATATAGAGCAAGGGTCTTCAAACTTGGCCCTTTTATGACTTGTGGACTTCAACTTCCAGAATTCCTCAGCCAGCGTGCCTGGCTGAGGAATTCTGGGAGTTGAAGTCCACAAGTCATAAAAGGGCCAAGTTTGAAGGCCCTGATATAGAGTAACTTGCCCTGTCAGGAAAGCAAGGGTATGTGTGTGGTTTTATTTTTGGCAGTTCCAAGGGAAAAAAACTACATCCCCACCAACGCTGGCAGGGCAAGCTCTTGTATATAAACAGACCCCCACACTCCTCCAGCACTGTTGGTGTTATCTAGTTGGGTAATGAAATGTCTACTCCACTATGATTTATTGTTACAGTGAGAAAGAATACTAACAGTACCATTTGTCACCTAAGAGACTTAAGTTAAAAGCTTGTTTTAGTAAAGAGAAAGGCAAGAGACTGGAAGGTGGTGACAGGAAATTCCTGCTTCAGTACTTGTGCCCAATAAGAATAGGATTACTTTATTGGAGAACTAGAACTGAAGAAGCAAGAGAAATTCAAGACCTCTTGTGTTTGCCTGGAGTAATATGGAGTTGTAATCTTGTCAAACAAGAGGCTCATTCTGCTTCCATGAATATGACTTAAAGGCTTCTGTTTTAAGATCATGACCTTAACTCATTTCTATCAAAGAATATCAGGACTCACCACAAGTAGTGCAGAGTTGCACTGAATTGATGTAATTTTACATTTAAATTGCTTTTTAACTAGTTCTTCAACACAGATAAAAGCACGGGTATGTTTCTCAAAGACTCAGGTGAGTCCATAAATGTGCAGTTTTGAATACATTCAGCTGTGAATGGGAGTCCAGTACTATCTGTGAAAGTTAAACACCAACTTTCATCCACAGAGTCCCCCACAGTGCACATTGTAGGTTGTTGGCAATGAGAACCAAACTTTCTCGTAGATGCTGGTCACAATAGGAGTATTCCATTTCTGAGAAAAAAGTTATTTTACTCTTCAGCCTGTTTGGTGTAGTGGTTAAGGCATCAAGCTAGAAACCAAAAGACTGTGAGTTCTAGTCCTGCTTGTACACCAAGCCAGCTGGGTGGCCTTGAACCAGTCACACCTCTCTGCTCTAGATTGGAGGCAATGGCAAAACACTTCTGAAAAACCTTGCCAACAGAAGTATAGACATTTGTCCAGGCAGTGTCAGAGAATCAGACATAATTAAATAGAAGGGAAAAAAAAATCTCCCCGGGCAGCTCAACTATCGGTATATGAAGGTACCAACATGATTCCTTATTAATATTTCACATCATAATTCTGCAAAAAATGTTACTTTGGATAATCAAATTCCAGCTTATTTTCAGATTCTGTTTATAGTCACCATTGATAATTGTGGGAGGCATGGATCTTTACATCCAGTTAGGGTTGGCATTAGATCAAAATTAATGTAATTCCTAGTTTCTGCTACAAATGTGAAGAATCCATGCACCTAACCAGAACAGATGGCTAGAAGGGTTTTTTTTTTTGAGAGGTACAAAGATTAGATACCATAGCCAAAGTTTATACTCTGAAGTTTTATGGCTCATCTTTCTTCCCTTCCTCCTGGTAACTTCCTGGACAAGTCCCTGCAGTTTTCTTGGCAAGATTTCAGAAATTATTTGTTTTTACCTGCTTCCTAGGGCTGAGAGGGAAGGATTGGTCCAAGGTCACCGAGCTTGCTTTATGCTTAAGATGGGACTAGAACTCATAGTCTCCTGGTTTCCCCTATTCTGCTTAACCACTACAGCAAACAATTTACTTCCTGGTTTATTTTGTAATTTCATTTATTTGTGAGCCATTTATGGGCAGGAATATATTACTGGTGACAGGAGAAATGAGAATTCTCACATTAATAACATGAGAATTGTATTAATAAATAACAATAATATAAACACTGGATGTTTGTTTCCCCGTTCAGAAATTCCATCTCACGGAATGAAGGTAATTCTTATTTTAGAGAGCGCTCTGGTGTGTTTAAAAGAACACGTGATGTTGGCATTCCAGGCAAAGCCTTACATTTGTGACACCTTCTTAATGTAATCTCTCCTCCTATTTGAAGAAAAGAATAGAGAAAACAGGGCTGCTACACCTATAAGCTCCTAATAATGGAGAGGCTGATAAGACTCATTCTAATCACTCTGAAAGTATATTTAGCCAAACATAAATACAGAAGCAGTTTCTGATTTTTGCACTGAATGCATGACAATTCCCGACACAGTCCAGGCTCATAGGCATGAAGGTGGAGGAGAATTACATCTGTATCCAGGCAGATACTTCCACGAGGCTAGAGTTGATTCTGAAAGTAGTTTTTTTATTGTTGTTTTTCCCATTTTCATTCTGCCATGCAACATGTTAATATATTTCTCTGCAAATGTAATCGCTTGTTTTCTTCTGAGAGAGGTGAGAAAGAGACTGCTTAAAATTTCACTCAGATGCTTGCCTAATTGATTACGCGTGTTAGTTTTTTATTTCAACATAGCAAACAGCTCTCCTGAGAACTGGGCTCATATTCCTAGATGGAGAATAACAATCTGTCCCTCTATCTTTCTCTCTTTCTTTTTCCAGTTTGACCAACAATGCTTGCTGTGGATTCATTTTTATAAATACTGCAGGCAGCATAAAGAAAAAAGAACGTTCCTTCCATAGGAATTTGATTTAAAAAATTGTTTTGTGTCTTGATTTGATTTTTTTTTCTGCTTAACAATAATATTAAGAAAGTGTATTTGGATTTTGAACCCTTCAAAATGAAACTTTTGCTTGTCATATAACCAAAGGTAGGTTATAATAATTACTAAATAAAACTTAAGCATTCAGCATTTTGAAAGCATAATTCAAAATGTCCCTAATGTATTTTCCATTCCCTTAGGCCTGATCATTGATCATTTTATTGTTCTAGGCTGACCTAATTACTTGAAGCTAATGAAGAGAAATAGAGGGAAAACATGGCTTAGGAAGGTTTATTCAGAAACCAAAATTACTACAAACAATCCTGAATTCCAATTCTGCTTAACATTAGATCACCAGAAAAAGGATTTATGTGGAAAAGAATATAAATGAATCTTACCAGGAAAATTAGTTTTACATAAATTTCATTGACTAAGCCATTGCATCCAGTACTGAGGAGAGAGGCACTTCTTGCAAATAAAAATCTGTTAATAAAGCATAATAGATGAATCCCTTTTTATGCAGCTGAAAAAGCTTGGCAAAAGTATAAATAAGTGAAAGAATCCCTGTGTACCAACAAAATATTTGAAATGTGCCCCACAAGATATGCTGAATCGTAGGTTCTCATTTTGGCTAGTTTATGTTGGATACAGTACTCACATCCAGTGGACTATGTGTTATTTCATCCATGAAATGCTGGTGTTTGTTTTCTGCTGAATGCCTGCTGGTCAGTAGCAAGATGCTATCTCCGGGTTAGCTATTCACAAGCAAGAAGACATGAATAGTATGATTTAAATGGCCGAAAGGTTCATTTAGATTCTTAAGCAGATTGGCTCAATCCGCCAACTGGCATGTTCCCCATTTTGCCATCTAGACAGGATATGCCTCCTGTTGCAATCTATTTTCCATTTCAGCGTCTGTCACTTTTGGTCTGCTATGTGCCTTTATATTCAAATGCCGCAGTGCTAGCAGAACATGTTGATTTTGATTATAGCAGTTGGCTTCAAACATGTATATGTCAGTAACAAATTGGATGAGTGGCACCGTGAAAGAACAGGAGCCTAAGTACTGTTTATTTGGGTTGGCAGCATTTGTCCTGTGGTTTGCCAGATCACAACTCTGCAATATGAATTAGTTAATTACTTGTCTGGAATCATAATTGGGTTGGAGGACGTCTCTCCTGAGATGGAGCTAGATTTGTGTATGTCTGAATATAGCCACACAATATAGTCTGTATGTAGCGAAATACATGCATTCGTTTCCTTGACCTGAGATATTGCAGCTATCTGAAATGTTTGCTAACAGTGGGATTTAGGGGCACACCGGATGGTAGCAGAGGAGAGCACAGACATGAGTAGATCACTATAAAATATTTTGTAGCACACAGTTATTTAAAAAGAGACACACAATGACTTCCTACCATTTAATAAATTGAACAGAACCTTAGAATTAGAATAATTTACAAACAGAAAATTATTTGTACTATATATATAGATTACCAAAGCTCCTGATGCATGGGAAGACTTTTGCCTTGTTTATATTCTTATTTAATTAATTAATTAATTTTTCATTCATTCATTCACATTTCTATATTTCCCATCACACTTAGGTGACTCCCCCATCCTGCCACCATTTTGCATCTGGCTCTGACATGTTCTCTCTCATCCTTCTATTTTGTACCTGGCTTTACCTTTTACATTGCAATCACTGTTTTGTATTTGGTTTCAAGATTTGGTACAAAAAAAAATGCAAGGAGATCCCATAAGTTTTAATCTTGCCATATCAAACCTATCCACAATGTTTGCATACTCAAATAGGATCCACAAACTAGCTAGCTAACTAATATTTTTGAAAGAATTAGTGTAGAATTTGCAGTATACAGTAGTGGCCAAAATTGTGGAAACCTTTTGGGAAAAGTGTATTCTTGAGGTTTGATGGCTAATAACACCACTTTTTTGGAGTAGTACCATAAAATTATATATCAATGGAAAGATAATTTAATCAAGAATGTAATGCAACATATTTTGTTCAATTATCAGTACCGTATTCTATGAAAAGATATAGCCAAATAACCAGAAAAAGGAAGCACAACTTGCTTAGGTTGATATCAGGTAGCTTTCCTTCATCTGATTGTAGCCAATGAGCATGAGTGTTTAGAGAGCCAATCAGATGTCATCTTGTTTTGGCAATGAGCCAATCAGAGCACGGTAGGATTCGGTTATTGATGTTATGTATTGAAGCCGAGAGGAGGAAATTTGTCAGTGTGTTATGTGATCGCTATCAAGTTGGTTGGGTTTTTTTGATCTTTCATTTAGTGAGCTTGTAAAATGTAATAAAATTAAAGTAATGGTGCAAAGAGTTGACTGGTCACCCAGAAAGCGATGTAAAATAGTATTATTAAGTGAACAAGGCTACAGTTATAAAGAAATTAGAAGAAAAATGGGTGGAAACTTAACCAAAAGTGGCATTTCTACTGTACACTTTTCCCAAAAGGTTTCCACAATTTTGGCCATTACTGTATATTCTGACATTTTAAATAGGAGGGAGAGCACAGTCTTTGGAGAAGGGATCCAATAATTTTATTTATATTTATTATTTCTTTTATTAATAATAATTGATATGGCTATCCAAGAAACTCAGGCAGCAAACAACAAAAACAGAGGATTACATGAAAACAAAAAACAACTAGAACTGCATCAAGACACAATATAAACATATAATCACTTGTACCCATGCCAGAGCCCCCAAATTAATATTCTGCCTTGAATGGGCAGTGCCAGAATGCAGAAGACATGTTTCTAGGGATCTGCTAGATGACATTGCTTTATTGATGATACCTGGAGCTTGCCCACTCTGCCAGGCCTGGTAGAAAACCCAGAGGAAAGGTGACTGACTTCAAATCTACTTTCCCTAATAATCCATAAATTAAACAAAATATCAACATATGCTGTTAATAGCTGGGAATTAGACAAGGACCCAAAGAGTAGTTTGCCATGCCATGTGAATCAGCATCATAGACATAAGCTAGGCATTAAAGTTTTTTTCAAGTGTAAAGTGCTTGGCAATTCCTCCAAACACAAGCTTGTTGGGGGAAGTCAAGTTTATTTCTGAAAGCAAGTAATCTGGAGTGGGAACAGAAAATAATTTTCATTAGTAGGCTCCATTTGTGCCAAGACATGAGCTATGCGCCACCATCATGCCCTTGTAAATAGTGCAACTTGAAATACACTTTTTTAATGCTATCATTGATTTGTTTATATTTGCTTGTACATAAGGGAAAAACTCAACTTTCTTGCAAGTCACTGTGCCCTTAAAATAATTCCTAATGTGAGCTGTTAGATTTACTGTTCTTCTGCTAGCTTCCTTAGTGTAGTACATATCTTCATTTTTGAGTGACATGTGTTTCTTGTGCCAACAACAAAATGGTGCCATTTGAAATACTGTTATTCAGAAGGTGAATCAGAAAGCTAAACACCATTCCCTCCCCCTGCGAAGTTTCATTCCATTCCATCCAACTCCATTTCCCACCTTCCTTCCTCCAAAGTTTTCCTTTGGGAGATTATCAGAAAAGGGCATTTTCCAGCTCGTGAACAACTAATTAAGTGCAAAATCTCACGATCTACTTCTGAGTCACAGAGGACAATGCCAAATGATTGCCCTGGGCAGACTGTAAAAATCAGAGAGAAAGTGTAGAAAGTATAGAACACCTCAATCATTTTGAGTTTTATAGGTCAAATTTGGCACCCCCGCATTCTGGAAGGCAGCAGAAACTCTAGTAACTCTAGTAACTAGTCCCAGGGACCTGGTTACAGAAATCCACTGGATTTGCGCACGCACACACACACACACACACACAACTCAGTAACCAAAAATCATCATAAACACAGTCTCTAAGCAAATTTTTGTTGTGACTAACCTAAAGCCACTGCTATAATTCAATATATGTTTTGCATTTGTAAATATGCAGATAGTAAACTTCTAAAGCTTATGCTATCAACATTTTAAAAAAAAATATATTTATTTACTTATAAAAAGGTAAAGGTTTCCCTGTCAGTCGTGTCTGACTGTAGAGCATGGTGTTCATCTCTGTTTCTTGCCCAAGAGAACTAGCTTTTCCAAAGACAATTTCCATGGTCATGTGGTCAGCATGGCTATACGCCAAAGTGCATGGAACACTGTTACCTTCCCACCGAAGTGGTACCTATTAATCTACTTATGTATATTTATAGCAATAGCACTTAGACTTATATACCACTTCACAGTGCTTTACAGCCTTCTCTAAGCAGTTTACAGAGTCAGCGTATTGCCCCCAACAATCTGGGTCCTCATTTTACCGACCTCGGAAGGGTGGAAGGCTGAGTCAACTTGAGCTAGTCAAGATCAAACTAGCCTGCAATACTGCATTCTAACCACTGTGCTACCATGGCTCCTATATACTTATATACCACTTTTATTATTAAAATTTCAGCCAAAGAAAAAGCAGCAGTTGCATTACCAAAGTGATTTATAACTATAAAGCTGTCTATAGTCTCATCCCCAGGTATCTAGATGTCAGCATTTCTAGACAGGTCCAAAGGAAAGTTATAAGCAGGACAGGAGAATAAGCCTGACACTTGTGTTTTCTTATATTTCCCAATGCTTAGTATTGAGAGGCACAGTCCTTCTGATACTAAAGGCAGCAGACACCACCTGGAAGGTAGTTCAAGAGTCTTATTTTGAACCAGGGAGTCTGGAATGGCACTTTAAAATGGGGGAAGATCTGCAGATACAAAATGCTCTAGTCCAGAGGTCCCCAACCTTTTGAGCACCAGGGACCAGTTCCGTGGAGAGAGGTTTTTCTGCGGACCAGAGGGGGTGTGGTTTCATGTACTGCCTGCATCCTACGGATGGGGCTTTGCTTGTTTGCACGACCTGGTTTCTGGCATGCCACAGACCGGGACCAGTCCACGGACTGGGGGTTGGGGACCCCTGCTCTAGTCTATGCAATCAAAGATAGCATGTCCTCCCAGGCATCCACTGTTAATTAAAACATCTGAATCCATTTGGAAATAATTGCTTTTGCCCGTGAAGCTAGGGTCTTGTTTCGACAGAGAAATCTATGTAAGCATCATATTTAATGATAGTTTTGCACTAGTGAAAATTCTGCAAAATGGACAAGTGATATTTGTCAACTCCATTTGCCCCCTGAAAAGCCAAGCCCATTTGCCCCCAGCTGAGTTTTTGCTTGTTAATTATAATTATTAAACCAGTGGGCATAGGTGGGATACAGTCAGTTGAAACCAAAAAAGTAACCCAATTTTAAAGTGTCTTCGCCCAGCTCTTTAGAAACCTAGTACATTCTAGCAGAAAAATAGGTCTAGAGAATCTGAAAATTCTGCTGAACCCCCTTGCACTGTACTGAACATAATGAAATTCTCAGTCATGGAGATGGTGGACATTAAATATCCTACTTTGAGCATCAGCTATTTCCATTTGCACAAAGCAATATTATGTTTCCCATGATGGAATCCATCTCCCAAGGATGTCTGTTTTAATTGAAATGATTAGGTGGGGACAGGCACTGAAAATTACACTGGAGCACAGTGGAGAGAAGAAGGGTACAAATCCATTATCCACAGTTCATTTTTCTAATTAAAAACCCCACACTTACACAGAGAGATTACTTTCCATTGTGGCAGTTTCCCTCTATTATTTTCCCCAGGTGTGAGTAGAAGGGGAGGGGAGGGAGAGAGAGAGAAAGAGGAAGGGAAGGAGGGAGGAGGGGAAGGAAGGGAATGGGGGAAAGGAAGGAAGGAAGGAACAGTTTGTCTCTAATTGTACTTCAACACTGGTCCCATATTTTCTGTGATTATTCCTCAGCCATGAAAGTTGTCTACATTTTGGAGCACCAAAATGTAACTCATTGCATAATTATTATTTCAATGTTAATTATGCAGGGAGATTTCAACTTTCAACCCTTCATTTAGCAGCGGTCTGAAGTTCCGTCAGTACTGAAAAAAATGACTTGCAACTGGTCTTCGTACTTATGACTATCACAGGGCCCCTGCAGTCCTGTGATCAAAATTCAGGCACTTGGCAATTGGCCTATATTTACAATGGTTGCAACACTCTGGGTCACATGATTGTCATTTGCGACCTTCGCAGCCAGCTTCCAACAAAGCAAAGTTAATGGGAGAAGCTGGATTCACTTAATGACCATGGGATTCACACAATGACTGTGGTGATTCACTTCACAACCGCAGGGGAAAAAGTGATAAAATTGGATGTGACTCACTTTGCCACCATCTCACTTAGGATAGAGGTTCCAGAGCCAATTGTGATTGTAAGTCAAAGACTACCTGTATAAATAAAACAGCCCCACGAGAAGGGTCATCTTCCTCAGTTGTCACCCCACTGGGAGTCAAGGCAGTTATTAGATAAGAAAGATCTGTAAGATTGATCTCCTAAGCTTAGTTGCTGCAATCAGGAGGGCATTCGCAACTCCCTTTGTAGGGTGGGAATGGAAGTTTTTGTGCTCTCACACCATTGCTATAGTCTCCACATTTTGTTAATATTTCCTCTGCAGTAACCAGATCATAAATATTCAACCCAACTATGACCTATGGCTTAAGATAGGGGTCCCCAACCTCCAGTCCGTGGACCAGTACTGGCCGCAGCATGCCAGCAACTGGTCCACACAAGCCATCCACGGGATGCAGGCAGCACATAAAACCACACCCCCTCCGGTCCGCAGAAAAACCTCTCTCCAGGTAACCAGTCCCTGGTGCCCAAAAGGTTGGGGACCCCTGACTTAACATATACCAATTTTATTCAGTGTATTTCAGCACATGTGTGAGAGTCCTTTCTTCAAAGCAGAAACACTTTCTGGATAAACAAGAGTTTAGGTCAGTCAGATCTGTAAAAGTTTAAAGCCAGCTACTTCTTCCACAAATTGGCACTTAATCAAGGGTCATTGAGGCATCTTCAGATTAGGTGATCCCTTGATTTGAGTTTTGTGGATAGCTTAAATGGGTTTAGCACATTATCTTTTCTCTATAGTCTACCCAAAAGATAGATTTGATGTCTGTGAGTAAAGACATGAAATTGCTATAGGCCTGCACTCTTCTAGTCTGCCACTTATTTGATTTATATAATAAGTGATTTCTGATGACCCTCTGAGGTACTGAACCATTAGAGAGCTGTGTTGTGTGCTGATAAGAAATCTTCTGAGATACCTAAATGTTCCTTCTTCTTTCCTTCTCTTCTTCTTTCTTAGACTTTAAAAAAAAACACTAGGAGTCTCACTGGTCCTGGAATAAAGTATATTTTAATGCACGGTGTTGCTATCTTGCAAGCCTGAATAATATTTTGAAAGATAAAACACGTATAAATCAATGGTACTCTGACAAAAACTTTAAAACCAGCTTATATACCAAGCACTGGTCCAATTGCTCTTTGTTCTTTTTTTTTAAAGTGTGTTCGCAGTATTAGAATAAATGGAGGATCAGGGACTAGATAGCAGTCTAAAAAGCATTTTTCCCATCTCTTACTCTAAATAACAATACCTCTGAAGAGTGAGTTTCTTATGGGGAGAAAGGGGGACAAATGGCATGTGCATTGTGACATTACAATGCAAATTCCACCCTTTTGTATTTGCGTTAGAATTTATACAAGGGACAGAGTTTGCATTATGATGTCACAATACATTTTCATCATTTCAATAAAGACTTTGCTTGCTGGTGACAAGCAAAGGTCTTCAGAAGCAAGAGAGGGCTAGGTATTTAGAATTAAATTGTGCAAAGACATCCTTGCTTATATTGTTTTGCCCCATCCATTTGCACACATGTGCACGTGTGCACGCGCGCGCACACACACACACACGTACCTGCTTGTGTAACCCTTACAGTAAAATCTAGGTATATTTTCTCCAGCATCTTGTGCTGAGTGGGGTCCATTCTCAAGTAAGTGGGCATAGAGTTCGGGAGTGACTCATGCAGAACTCCCAGAGGCGCATTCACACTCTGCATTCTTGTGTTTTATTTATTACACAATAAAATGTTTTATTGTTCAATAAAATATTATGCTCTAAGGGAAAGTTTGCTTTATAGCATTATGATTGCAGTTCTGGCAAGGAGTGTGTTGGTAAGCAGTGGACAAATCCCCTTCAAATGATGTTGCTGTACAGCCCCTCCTTCCAGGTTGTTTTATATATATATGTATCAGCCAATATGTTCATTGTTGTTATTGTAATGTTTAATCATCCCTTTATTTTATATTATTTTATTTATTTTCACTTAAAAGAGCCCAGAACAGTGCCCAAAGCAATGTGTGACAATGATATACCACTATTAAAAACATCCATTATACAATGCTAAAAGGGAAACATATATACTGATAACATGCAGTAGGCATCAATTCTAAGAAAAGTTAATCTAAAGCAGTATGATCTCACAAACACCTGGTAAATTGATAAATCGTTGCCTAACTTTTGACAACACAGACACCACCCTCATTTGTCTCAGGAAAGGATTCTATAATTGGGACATCAAGGTTCAGAATGAGCTGTCCGGAATCACAGATATAGATCATTCTCAGAGATGAAATCTAATCAGGGCCTCACAAGTTAGCCTCAGTTTGTGTTCAGCTTCAGTTTACTGGTCTCACCCCACCCATCCAGCTCTTCTTCTGATGCCAGTGAAATGGAGAGAGAATGCTGAGTCTCCAAACTTCTACTCTAGATGACAAGCTCACAGCTGAAGAAACATTCCATGTTGTGCTGCCTAAAAGAAAAAAAAATCAAGTGGAGAAGAAGATATTAAATGAGGTAGAAATTCAAGTTTGCAAAGGGCCATATTTGGGCAAGAGTGGTACCATTGTAGATAGGTTCCAAGTAGAAGCTATTGTCTTTATAATTTTAGTGCCATTCTTAATTTTCTTAACGTATTGTTTTTCTAGCTAAATCAACTAGCAGCATATCAAAATGAAAAAGTTGGAAAATGTAGGTTGCGGAGACTATTTGCTTCTGCCCTCTCAAGAGACAGAATCATCTACCCACATTCTGGTGTTGTGGGCCACAGAAGAGAACAAGTACCCTATAGAAAACTGCCATTGGGAGTAGTTCACTCCAAACAATGGAGTTTTCCTGAATAATGAGATTTGTGCATCCATGCTCAATAAACTTGGCTAATTTGTTCAAGGGTTTGGCATGGATAGTAACATCATTCCTTAAACGTGAAAAATGCCTCTAATCTTATGCATACTTCTCTGGAAATAAATGCACCTGGGCCTTATTGCTATAAGGAAAGTATCTATTAGTCCCTTGAAGGTCAGATCATTGTAGAGATCTTGATGCATGTTTATAAAGGAACAAAAGAAGAACAGAAAAAAAATCTATTGACACCATTAAGAGTGACATCCAAGGAAGTGTAGATTGAATTGCAGTCCATGTTCCTAAACTGCTTTTTGCTAAGGTAATGTGCAAATACTGGCTAATATGGTAGCAGAACAGCAATGACAACAAAACAAAGAGCCAATACTTGAATCAAAGGCACATTTGCCATTTTCACTTTTTTGTTCAAATGACTGACATGGGAAATTTTAAGAAAGCCTGATGTAAGTGTCACTTTCAAAAACGAACAGTCTCTCCTAATTTGTGGCATAATGAAACCCATATTAAAGTTTACAAATGCTCCATATGGTCTTTGGAAATTCCTTTGTAATGAAGCTATTTCTTTTTAAAATAAAATTAAAGCAACAGTGAAGATGTAAGAGTTCCCAACATGCTACTTGACCATTTTCTCTTGTGCATTTTATGATATTTAGCTCTTGGCAAATTTAAAATGAACTCTCTTTTTTTGTTAAAGACTGGCAACTACTAAATGGTATCAAATATTGATATATTGTTCAGACTATACATAAGAGCCATGGTGGTGCAGTGGTTAGAATGCAGTATTACAGGCTAATTCTGCTGAATGCCAGCAGTTCAGTTCTCTCTGGCTCAAGATTGACTCAGACTTCCATCCTTTTGAGGTCAATAAAATGAGGATCCAGATTGTTGCGGGGCAATATGCTGACTCTGTAAACCACTTAGAGAGACAAGTTTAAATGCTATTGCTAGTAATGTGAAAAGTTGGCATCAATCAAAACCACTTCATATCTAACATACCATAACAGTTTTTGCAGGAAGAATGTTGTTGTTGTTGTTGTTAGTTGCAAAGTCGTGTCTGACCCATCGCGACCCCATGGACAACGTTCCTCCAGGTCTTCCTGTCTTCTACCATCTTCTGGAGTCCATTTAAGTTCACGCCTACTGCTTCAGTGACTCCATCCAGCCACCTCATTCTCTGTTGTCCCCTTCTTCTATTGCCCTCAATCTTTCCCAGCATTAGGCCCTTCTCCAGTGAGTCCTTCCTTCTCATTAGATGGCCAGAGTACTTGAGTTTCAACTTCAGGATCTGGCCTTCTAAAGAGCAGTCAGGGCTGATCTCCTCTAGGACTGACCGGTTTGATCGCCTTGCAGTCCAGGGGACTCGCAAGAGTCTTCTCCAGCACCATAGTTCAAAGGCCTCAATTCTTTTGCGCTCAGCCTTTCTTATGGTCCAACTTTCAGAGCCATACATTGCAACTGGGAAAACCATGGCCTTGACTATATGTACTTTTGTTGGCAGGGTGATGTCTCTGCTAGGAAGAATGTGGATGTATATAAAATTCATCCCAGGGTAGGAAACTGTGATATGAAATAGCCCATATAGGATGACACTGTAATTTGAAAGAAAGGCAGGAAAAAAAGAAGGTATAAACATAGCTACAACTTCCTGGTCCTGAAATCTTAGAGGTAGTGAACTTTACACACCTGGAAAAAAAATCACTTTTCTACATGAAGGGTGAAAAAAGGACTGGTGCTGGCATCAGTTTTCCCAAAGCTGGTTACTTCTGTCTTGCTCTTAAATTCACATCATGCCTAGCTAGTAAGACCTCTATCTACTGGATGGGTTGGTGGGAGTTGTAATCTTACATATTCAGAGGATACCAACCAACTTGGGAAAGATATCTGTATGTGTAGATGTGTATACTGTACATTATACATATTATACAACTTTTTACATAATTATCCATTTCTAGGAGGAACATTATATTGCTAAAAGATATGCTTCTTCAATAGGAGGACAGGTATCACTGATTTTTCAATTCATGCATTTTCTCAAAGCAGAGAATAATATCTGAATAGTCCCAACCCTGTTGCCCTTTCATAAGGCTTGGCAATTCCCATGGGTATTTGGGCCAGGAGCTCCAGCTAGCTCCCTTGTATGAGTGTTTTATTATTATTTCAGTAACTGAAGTGATCTGGTTCTTTGACCCCAGACATGTCATGGCTTTTTGAAAATTGATTTTATGATTTGGGGGGGGGTCAATCTTTATACAGCACCTTGGGTCACCTGTGTGAAACAACATATGTAAGAATGAAAATATTGGAAGAAGTAATATAAATTACTTCTTATGTGCCAAAACAAATAGATACAGGGACAGTTCTTCCTTTGTGCCATCAATCTGCTGAACAGCAAATTCTGATAGTGCTGTCTAATGTCTGTGTACATTTATCCATGTAGTATAGCTGTAGTATTAGCATTTATGGATAAACTTTTTTTACTCCCCACTTTTATTGGGATTATGGTGATGATGATTCTGTTGTTTTGCATGTACATTGTGAGCTCCTGCAATGGAGAACAATTCCTTGTGTGTTTCATCACACTTGGCCAAATAAAGTATTCTGTTCTGTTCGGTTACATTCCATTCCATTCTAAATTCTTTTAATATATAAATTTTATAACATTTTAAACAGATCATAAAAACTAACAGAAACTATTATAGAATAAAGAGAACAATTAGACAGAAAGAGAGAGAAAAGAAAAAAAACAAATTCAGAAAGAAGTTTCCAGTGTCCTTTGCAGCAAATAACAAGTATGATTAAAAAGTTATCCCTTGTTATTACAAAACAGAAAAACCCTCATTTTTCCTGTCATCCAATTTTAATATAAATTGTGATAGCAGCATTGTTTTAGCAGCAAGAAGAATATAAGCATCCTAACCAGTTCCCAGATATTTTTGAGATGAAGCATACATCCCTAAAGAAAAGAAAATTCTTTTAACAACCTATCTAAACTGGCTTAGATTTGGCAAATCTCAAATGAATGAAGAATTTTGTTAAGTGTGGGGCCACGAAAGACAGACAGACAGAAGAAACAAGAAACCACAAGAGAGAGAGGGAGAGAAAGAGAGAGAGAGGGAGAAAGAAGGAAGGAAGAAAGGAAGGAAGGAAGGAAGGAAAAAAGAAAGAAAGAAAGAGAGAGAGAGAGAGAGAGAGAGAGAGAGAGAGAGAGAGAGAGAGAGAGAGAGAGAGAGAGAAAGAAAGACCCCCTTAGCCAGTTGTTTTTAGCAGAAAGCCCAGTAGAGCTATAGTGCAGATTAGAAAGACTGGTATTTGCAACTGCTCCCTCAAGTATTCTGGATTGCACCACCGAGGGCTTTTAAAATCACTAGAAATGAGTTTGGAGGCAGAGAAGCTCTTATAAATGAGATGGATGCCTTAGGTGGCTGCAAGAAAATGGGAGCAGTTTTGTAAATGCCATACCCTTCACCAACCCTTTCTTGGTATCCCTGGCTGAGGATGCAATAGAAGAATTGCATACCTTAGGATGCTAGACAAATCTGTAAATAAAAGCAAATGTAGGGTTTTTGAGTGATGTTTTTAAAATATATTCATTACTAAAATACCAACAACTTAGAATACTGCTCTATTAATATAGAGAGTAAATCAAATTGATTTGCCCCCAAGCCATAATTTATACAGAATCTTTAAAACTAGTCCCAGGTAGAGATGGCTTCTGTAAATATATCTAGTGCAGATTGCTACCGTGCCCATGTCTTTTAATGAAGTCCACAAGTAAAGTATGCCCTATGCGAAGAAGTGCTCCCTTTGGTCTATTATAAATTACCTTCACTGGAAGACTTGCACATCTAATGTTTCATATGTTTAATGAAGAGAAGGACGAGGGGGGACATGATAGCAGTATTCCAATATCTCAGGGGCTGCCACAAAGAAGAGGGAGTCAAGCTATTTTCCAAGGCGCCTGAAGGCAGGACGAGAAGCAATGGGTGGAAACTAACCAAAGAGAGAAGCAACCGAGAACTAAGGAGAAACTTCCTGACAGTTAGAACAATTAATCAGTGGAACAACCTGCCTCCAGAAGTGGTGAATGCTCCAACACTGGAAGTTTTTAAGAAGAGATTGGACAGCCATTTCTCTGAAATGGTATAGGGTTTCCTGCCTGAGCAGGGGGTTGGACTAGATGACTTCCAAGGTCCCTTCCAACTTTATTATTATTATTATGTAACTCAGGACAGCTTCAAAAGAAGCCATGCAAACTTTGAAAAAAAAAGAATGCCCTTCCTTTCAAAGGAAATTCACTGGGTGAATTAGGGCCAGTTGTCCGCAGCCCAACCTACTTCACAGACTAGCACTGATGATGTTACCTAGTTTGGGTAATGGAACATTTGCAAGAAAACAACCAAGCTCAGAGAGCACCAAGGGCCCCTACCTCACAGAGTTGGTTAGGGGAAGTTGGGGGATGGAGGATGATTTTATGCCTCTTTGAGTTCCTGAAAAAAAGCAAAACATAAATCTAACAAGAAATAAAGGATGTGTACAGCTCTCCTTTACATACCCTTATCCATATAAATATAAAGGCAGCTGTGAGAATTCTACAATGGACAGAAAAGGAATTTAAATTTATTTTTCTGTTAAAAATCATGGAATTACCATTACCATTCCACATCCATGTTCGGACACATGCATATACACTCTGCTACTTATATCCAAAGGGAATTCTTCACAGGGATAAAGCAAGGCATCTATCTGTAGGCATTTCAGGACTGTTAAAATTGTGGCTTTAAAATTCCATTGGCCTTTTTGTTCCATGATGTGATCAGTTCCTCCCCCTCCATTCCCCCATTATAATCAGCTCAAAACAAATGTCATTGTCTGGGAAAGGTGATTGATTGATTGATTGATTGATTGATTGATTGATTGATTGATTGATTGATTGATTGAATGAATGAATGAATGAATGAATGAATGAATGAATGAATGAATGAATGAATGAATGAATTTATACACTACATATCTCACAATAGAAGTTAACCACTTTCCTATCCTGGGTTTTTTCCCCCATCTATGATTACCTGAGCTGAACTGTCAGGGTATGGAGAGAAGTTAGAAAGAGCAACAAATAAAGTGCATTGAAAGAGAGGAACAGGACTGCAGGTAGAAGAATGTGTTGTCCCTGCTGACGAGCTTTGAAATTGCTCTGCAGCCCTGAGATCTGACTGTCTGAAGAGCCACCTACTCTCTATAGCTCACCTATCTACTTGCTGTTCGCTTACCATTTGATCTGAGGTCAGTGGCAAAGGAGGGTCATCCCCCACTCAGCCCAGAACAGTGCAATCAGAAGGAAATGGCAAGGAGGCTTCTCCCCCAGCAGGTGAATCAGCCCTTCTCAATTTATCCATATGAAAAAGGATGCTTGGTGCATAAAATTGGAGCTCTTGCATCTCAGAAATGCTTCGTGGCCCTGCTGAGACCCTGATTGAGTGCTCATTGAGATCAGAGATAATGTTTCAGCCCACGTCAAATGGCTTTTGGTCAGGGTCAAGTTGGCAATGGAAATTACGGCTAATTTCCTTTTGTGTAAGCGCATGTGGGAGACAGGTCACTTCTCCTTCACCAGAACAAGGAGTCTGTGTGCAACCCAAGGAGCCAAGCGGTGTTACATACTTGGCATTTATGGCAGATGGGGAGTTGTGAATTTTCTTTTCATCTTTCCTGTAATGTTATTTTGAGCCGTTCCCAGAGATGTGAGAGGATAGCTACTTCTGTGTTAGCCCGTTATTTCACGCCCATTCATTTTTCTCACTTTGCAGCTTTCACCTGAGCAAATGCTATTCAGGGGGAAAAAGACTTATTGATTATAGAGGAAAGTTACTTTCAGCATCTGAGCCTCTCTGGCTGGTCTGTGTGCAGGGGGAGATATTTATTAGAGAATAAAATATATATCGTTTGCAAAATTTAGCCTCACACTTTTTGCAAACACCGTTGACTTCATGTATTCCAGAGTGGCTTCTCACTTTCTCTTCTGTCCTCTAGATCAACTAAAATGACATGAAAATACACAGTGTGATCTCTACGTGTGATATTCAAAACACCCTTTTACTTGGAGATTTTTTTAAAAAGCATCCATCTATTTCCTTTTTTTTTTTTAACTCGTTGTTTTTGTCGTTATCTACTTTATTTGACCAATACATGCAGAAACTGCATTACATAGGTCACGTTTGGTAACTATGAAAATGAACCAGGTGCAGGGGATTATAATCCATTTCGGTTTTCATAATTTTAAAGATGAAAGTGAATAAATCGCAAAATGCTTCTGATCTAATAAAATCATCATAAAGAAAACTCTCTTTTCTTTTTGAATAGCTGAAATTCATATATAGATACAGATATTTCTTTCGATAAAAGAGAGAGAAACAAAGCAAAGAAAGGTTTGAAGCTCCCTTAATAGAATTGTTAAACTAAACATGAAATTGAATTGAATATTTATAGTCTATCATGTTGGTCCTGAGCAATGGACAGATTTACTTCCTTGTTTGGAGGATTTTCTATCTCTTTCTGAATGATTTTTTTCAACATTTTATCTCCATCTGTCCTTCAAAAGAGATTTCTCCCAAATGGCTTTCCAGTGAAGGATAAATATATCCACGGAACGATGTAAATAAAATCTAGGCCAGAACAATAGACCCTGCAACATCCCAAGTCAAAACAATGAAATGATGTAATGCTAAATATCAAAAGAGCAACATGTCTAGGAACTCATTAAGAGGTACTTCATACTCCGTAATGTGGACTTCTCACATGCCCCCATTGATAGTGTCCTTGTCTTGTATATGGAAACAAATAAATTCAACCCTTAATCTCAGTATTTAAGAGATTTAAAAAGAGCTTTTCCTTGAGAGTTCTAAAAATAACCATAGATAGCAGAGACAAATGTTTCTGAGAAGAAACATTGATCCGATTTAATAGAAATATAAATATGAAAGAACAATCATGGTACCAGTGCCCCCCAAAATTAAAATCACATGCCTTAATGATTACCATCCAGTTGCACTCACTTCCATTATGATGAGGTGTTTTGAGAGGTTGGTAAAGGACTACATGGTTTTCATGCCTTCCCCCTACATTTGACTCATTACAGTGTGCCTATCGGAAGAACTGCTCTGTAGTAGATGCACTTTCGTGTGTGCTTCATCTTAGCTGGGCACACCTGGAGGGGAAGAATACTCATGTGTGAATGCTGCTTGTGAATTTTAGTTCAGCATTCAACACAATCATATACTTTTGTATATGAGTTAGATCCTTCCAAACATACCCTCTTTCACAACTTTTGCTAATAACGCAGGGGTCAAGGGGGAACTTCAGTATGAAATCCCTTCACATATTCACCTGTAAAGAGAAGATGAGTTTAGGAGTTATTTTAATTTGATATCATTGTAAGAATGTGCTAGACTGGTAAGAACTGTCTTCAGAGAGGTCATCTGGATAGTGATTATGCTCCTGCTTCCTTTGTCTCCTTCTTTACAGGTGAATGGGGCCAAGACAAATATTTACCTGGTGGAAGTCATAATGCCGTGCCATCAATAAGCAGAAACCTCTGGGACCAAAGCACTGGGCATTTAGTGTTAAGGAGGTCATGACTGATTGCTGACCCAATACAGTCAGAGAGGAGTTTTTATCAGTCAGGAGGGAACCATCAGTTGTTTATGTGTGGTGGAGCTACCCTGAAAGGGAGTCAAAGTTCATTGTCTTTGGCATATGTCAATTAGTAGCTCAACCCCACTGATTCTTGACCAAAGATGACCACATGGCCTGACTGACCCTTTCTCTCTGTCCCCTCCTCCTTTATTTGTAGAAATGTAGGTAGGATTTTCTGAATGTATTAGGGACGCTGGCATGTCTGTTTCTTTCTTGTGAGGATTAATCCCCATTTCTTCTGACAGGCTTTCTTCTGACAGGCTATAGAAGCAAGGGCAATTTAGAAAACGCTGGGGGGAAAAGTGGGAGGGGAGGAAAACCAGCAACCCTTAGTCACCTTAGAAAATGAACATCTTATCCTCCTGAAGTTTAAATAGCAGCAGGAAATCAGGAGAAAATAACTCTTTCTGGGTTGTCAGCTTTTATCAAGGCACTCATCTACGCAGTAGGAGAAAAAGGAAGTGGGGGAGACGGGAAGAATTCACTTTAAACAGATTTTATCACCAGGCAGTATTGTATAGACCAACCACGGCAGTAAATAAATAAATAAATAAATAACAGTATAAAGAGTTCTATTTTTATTTAATGTCACAGAGTCAGCTGAATAGATGGGTTCTCTTCAGTCAGGCTTGTATCTAGTGGTAACTTACTGTCTGGTCATTTCTGATAAAAAAAAAAGAGGAGAAATGCTTCACTTGTATACTAATATGCTTGTTTCCACAGTGCCTATTTAGTATTCAAACTATACATCAGGGATCCCGAGTGCTTTGAATGCAAATCTGAATTCTGCCATTCTTGAGAATGTGCTTAAAATTAGCGATGAAAACCTACTTGCTAACATTATAAGTGGATATATATTAAGGGCAGAAGAAAGAAAGTTAGATTGAAATACAGCGCAAGATAAATGTGTGAGGATTTTTTTTCTTTTTTGAACAAAAATAAAATACAGGAGTTTCTTTCTTTATACACTTTCTGACAAGTATACAAAGGCAAAGGTTGATAAGGTTTTGATGACCAAGGCATTTAATCTTGGGTCTGGGGGAGAATGCCTCACAATTTTGATGCAGAAAGCTCAAGACTGTGACATAGAATTTTATCTCATAATTTGATAGGGAAGAACAGTTATTGCTGTACTGAACAGCCTTATCTCTGCATTAAGGTATCTGTCAGAGCCCTCTTTTTAAGGGCTTTCTTGGAGGCTGAGGGCTTGCAGGAATCCTCTGACAGTAGACTGCCCTTCCTTTAGAATCTGCCTCTGCAAATATTCTTGCCAAGACTAAAACATTTCTGTTTTCTCAAGGCATATTAACTTGTACACAGTACCCATACATATTTTTCAAGAATTCATGGTTTTGCCAATGTTTTGTCAGCAGATTGTATTTTTGTTATTTGTAGAAGCATTTTTATTGCTTCCCTGAATAACAAGAACCCTCAACTTGTATGTATTTACATTTGTGTCTGTGTAACATATATGCCCCAAATAATCAACTGTGGAGCAATGTTGCAGTGAGGACTTTACAGGCAAAAGAATAAAAGCAAACTCAAAATAACAGAAGAAAAGAAAGTTTTTGCCCACTTAATGGGCAAGTCTCATTCTCTGGATAAGTATTTCATAATCGAGATAAGTATTTCATAATCGGGATGCTAGTACAGAAAAAGACCTGGCTTATAATGTCACCTCAATTGTCCTCTTTTGTTTGGACATATTTCATGTGATGGGTCTGATGATCATAATATTCATATAATGGATTAGACACTACTGCAGAACTTTGAACAAAACGAAGAGCACTATAAAATGATCCTTTAAATAATGCAATAAAACTATGATGTAACCTATTGTTTGGGAAAAGTGGTGTTTTGTTAAATCTGGATACCTGTTAAATCCCAAATAATTTATGTCATTTGCATAAATATATAATTGGAAGTTTTTAGGTCATTTGTGTGTCACTTTTTGCCATTTGCAGATTGCATAATGACACAAATTATATAAATGGGCATTAACGGAGTAAAATTGTCATTTGCATAATTGCTCAAATAATATAATTGACACAAATGATATAAATTGCCTCAGTTGTCTATATGATTTCAGAAACAATGGATTTCGCTTAGGAAACAAAGTCCAAACTAACATTTTAAAATAACATTTTAACAGTTTTCATTCAAATTCTGATGAATACAGAGAAAGGCAGTGTACTGTAAATCAAGTGTAGACAAACAGGTTCACAGCCCAGGTCAAGCCATAACCAGTATCCCATTGACAGAACAGCATCTTAATCCTGTTGTGTAGCAAAAGATGCCAGCATGCTTGTGCCATAATGTCTTCAACTAGAAGCCTCAGAACTAGATCTGGCCTCTGAATATGGATCTGAGTTTTCCCTAAAAACAAGGGATTCCTCTTCCAGATCAAAGGGGGAATGGCTTTTAATGCCGCAAAATCACCAAGTAATTGTCTTTTTGGGGCCCTCTTTTAAGGATGTTGATTGGAATTGTTTTACTGTTACATTGTTTGTACATCATGGTCCAGTTTGGTAATTATGAATATGAACTAGGTGCAGGAGATTATAATCCATTTCTGTTTTCATAATTTTAAAGATGAAAGTGAATAAATCACAAAATGCTTCTGATCTAATAATATCATCATAAAGAGAACTGTGTCTTTTCTTTTTGTATAGCTGAAATTCATATGTGGATACAGATTTATTTTTTTTTTATAAAAGAGAGAGAAGCAATGCAAAGAAAGAAAGGTTCCAAAATTATTTTGCAGTCTGGCTACAGTCCCTACTGAGCTCATAGCAACTATTAGCAATTGAAGCTCAACAGTATTTGGTTGTGTTCCAAGAGGCACCCAGCTTTGGGAGGCTGATGGAACATTTGAACTTTGGAGACAAAGTTGTGGCTGCTTTGACAAAATGGCTCCCGTGGTGGCTGTGGCTGTTTCTCAGTTGAACTGGTGAGGCCAAAAGAAAAGTGGCTTTTCCAAGAAACCAAAGGAGGTTATTGGGCTCCAAACTACAAAAACCTCTTTTGAACCCCAAATTCAGTGTAGAAGGACAAATGATTTAGATTCAAAAACAAAATCGTTGCCAGGAGACAGAGTAGTACGCAGAATGAGATTTGAGACCAAAACACCAAATCACATCCTTGTTCTCACAGTACACAACATGCCAATTTCAGAGAAGGCACACTGGTGATTAAAGTTGAGCCAGATCAAATGTACAGGTTAATCAGAAAAGAACACTGAGTTCCAGATACATATTTGGAAGCAAAGGTGTGGGCAGGTAATGAAAATATTTTTAAAAAATATTTAAAATTAAGTATATTTTAAAAATATTTTAAACATTAAGAACTTGGGGGAAAAAATCAAATGTTAAAATCAGAAGTGAGAGCATCAAATACACTATAGGAGGTGTCTCCAGATATTAGCACTGTCGATGGGCCCTTCTTTAGGGATCTGGTTCAACTCTATTGGAACTGTTACCCTGCTGATAAATAATGTCACAGTTTAGCTAAAACTCAAAGGACCTCTTTGTTTGTTTTACATCACATCATTTATAAACCATCTCCATCTGGCCAGTTCTGGGCAGCATTTGTGAGCAAACTAAAATGAAGTATACCTCAAAAATTAAACAATACAATATAAATTTGTCATAAATAATGCATGAACATCTTGCAAACATCCCATGGGTTTTCCCCTAATTTTAGAAATAAATACAGCATCTGACTTAAGAGCCATTTCTTCTCCTTTCTTTTATCTAAAATTGCTGAAAGAGAAAAATAGCCACCAAAGAGAAGAAGATGAGCATCACCTTAAGACTCAGGATTGATACTACATTAAAAACCAGCATCTAGAGAGATAAGTAGGAGTATGTCTATGAGCCAGGGAAAACCCACATGCAGTACCATGTTGTGTGCTTTATTTTATTTTTATGTATCATTGATATCTCTGTACTGGTCTAGTCCAAATGTCTCCAAGTGGCTCACTAGCATCCCCATCCTTTTGCATCAGTAAGAGATCCAGATTAGCTTCCATTAAGTATAAAACACAAAGCTACCAGTATCTTGACGGAATGTGCTGAACGGGCACCAGGGGATTCCATCATCATCCACCAAATGTTCAATCTCCTCTGCTTCTACATGTAGCATTTTTCTATGGCAGTGGTGAGGCACTCAGAGCCCTCTCTGTGGGCATGCGTGCCATCACCCCAGCCCCGTGCCCCCCTCACCAGCAGCCCCCCCCAGAGGAGAATCTCCCCAAGCAGCCAAGGACATGGCAGCCGGATAGCGGGGACAAGACTCTGCACTGTGCCCCGTTGCACGCAGATGATGCTGCGGGGTATGGGCGGAAGGCGTGGCTGCCATGGCACTGCTGGGCTGCCTGGGCAATCTGTGGTGGGCCGTGGAGGCGGTGGGTGGCCCTGTGGGCAGGTGAGGGGTCGGGGCAGGGGCGGTTTTGGGGCACTCAGTTTCTAAAAGGTTCGCCATCACTGCTCAATGGGTTGGGTCAGCTCTGTGAGATGTGCCAGGTTAGGAAACAGACTCCAGGAGTTTACTGGAACTCTTTTGTTGCAGGGTATAATAACCAATCTTGAAAGCTTCTCTTTCTCTCTTTTATACTCAAGAGAATCAAGGCAGAGTATTCTGAGTTCCTTCTCATTCCTCCTCTCCATCTTCTTTTCAAGGCTAACCTGATGTTCTGTTCTTCAAGGTTATCTCCTCTACATTGGTAACTGTTGAATGCCAGAACTCCCAGCTGCACACAGAGGTGCCTGAATTAGTGTAACCCAAACACTACATTAAAAACCAGTATCTAGAGATATAAGTAGATTAGGCAGAGATCTGAATCTAAAGGTCAAACTGTGATTCACACCTTGCATGGCCAAACACGTAGCACCTATCAGTCTTTTCCTACACTTGTTTATAGATTCTGCAGGAAAACCAACATTAATTCCAATGGTATTTTGTCTTTCAAATCTGGATCTCTGCCCAGCCTACTCCATTCCACAGCCAGAGGTTGCAGTTGGACATGGAAATGGCTGTTGTCATTTGTGTTTGCAAAACTTTCTGTATCCCCAAAGGTGGATATTAATGATGATGTTGTGCCCTTTGAAAGGCATGAATATTTTTTCTTGACTTCTGTCTTTCTCTCACAGGCAGTGAAGGTTCGGGAGAAACCATTCAAAAGGAAACATCCACCTGTGACATTTGTCAGTTTGGGGCAGAGTGCGATGAAGATGCAGAGGATGTTTGGTACAGAAACATACTTACGTATTTATTTGATTTGGAAAAATATGATTTCTTTGAATGTGACTTTGATAGCAGATCACCCCCAAAAGACAATTTAGGGGAACAAAATGTGCTTTTTCTGCTTTATTAAGGCCAATGAGATATTATGCATTCTTTTTTGTGTGTGTATACTTTCTAAGATGACTAGCCACTCAACATTGCTTGAAGTTGGGCAGATTCTAAATTTAAAGAGAGGAGAGAACAGAACAGAACAGAACAGAACAGAACAGAACAGAACAGAATAGAATAGAATAGAATAGAATAGAATAGAATAGAATAGAATAGAATAGCATAGCATAGCATAGCATAGCATAGCATAGCATAGCGTAGCAGAGTTGGAAGGGACCTTGGAGGTCTTCTAGCCCAACCCCTGCTCAGGCAGGAAACCTTATACCACAGAGGTCCCCAACCTTTTAGACACCAGGGACCAGTTCCGTGGAGAGAGGTTTTTCCACAGACCGGAGGGTGCGTGGTTTTGTGTGCTGCCTGCATCTTGTGGATGGGGCTTTGCTTGTTTGTGCGGACCGATTGCTGGCATATTGCTGGCATCCTGGTCCATGGACCGGGGGTTGGGGACCCCTCCTATACCATTTCAAACAAAAATACAATTTCAGACAAATTAAGATGGATGGATGGATGGATGGATGGATGGATATAGATAGATAGATAGATAGATAGATAGATAGATAGATAGATAGATAGATAGATAGATAGATAGATAGATGATAGATAGATAGATAGATAGATAGATAGATAGATAGATAGATAGATAGATAGATAGATAGATAGATAGATAGATAGATAGATAGATAGATAGATAAAAAGATAGAGGCAGGCAGGCAGAGAATATTTAAAAATGGAAGAAATGCTGCTGTAGAAATTTATCTCAAAAATAATATTAATGAGGGGAAAAAGCACTAGGATTTGATACTAGCCTCTTCCATAATGAGAAATACAATTTATACACACACAGACATATAGTTAGAATTGGAATATTAATTATACCGTTAATTGATTATTTGCCAACATTTTTTTTTACCACTAGCAACTACATAGATTTATTTTCTCCATGAGTTTTAAGTGACAACATGCATGCTGTTGTCACTATCATCCCCTGTGGATGCCACTGCCAGCTAATCATTTCTGTATGGACTGTCCAAGGAAACCATTGAGATTCATCCTTATTTGGGTGTACAAGGAATTCCACCTGTGATCTTCGGCGTGTCAAGCATATGCTTTGCCACCGTGTTGTACAACACTTCTATGTTAGGGAGCCCTCAGGTTGCTTTTCAACAATGCCTGGTTCTCAAGTCTATCAGATCTCTTTATCAAATCATATTGCACTCATTCTTTGGGTTTCTTTCCATTGGGGAGGCACACAAATAAAAAAAAGTGTTTTGTGACCTGCCTGATGCTTGATGACAGTCCTTTTTTTTTTCTTAGTCATGGACAGACAGCAGAAGCAGTAGAATTATCCAGCCTCAAATGAGTCATAGGTAATACAAGCCTTATGTTCAGGCTTTTCAACTGAGTATTTTTCTACCTTACATTCATAGTCTCTGCCAGCCAAACTCAGAAAGGTTCACTGTTATTAATTACTCTTCTGCCAAGACTAATTAAAACTCTGTCAAAGAAATGTACCATTTTTGACTCAGTATATCTCCAGGATATTCCAAAATGAAAAATATTTAATTACTTAAGTTAAATAAAACAATGAAAACATCAGATACTCAGAAACAGTGAGGGGACAGATGAGAATTAAATCTATTAAATTAAATTAAATATAACAAAACTGATGTTCAATATATTAGACAGCAGTAAAATGTCCTAGTTTCCCCACTAAAGAACATGTTCAACTTAAAAAATTTCTGATGGAATCTAACTAGCTGATTGTGGCTAGTCACTTATTCTCAGCCCAGCCTAGCATCACCTTTGGAAACAAGGAGAAAATACCTCTAATCAAATCTATATGTCAGCTGTGCTTTAAATATATTTCACAGCTTGGAGATCCGCAAGACATCCTTCCCTTCATGTAATCTCTTAAATTGGGAGATATTTAATACCAAGTATTAAGGGAGCAAAGGGAGAACTCAGTGGTGGAGGCAGCAATGCAGACAGGCCAGGGTTGCACTGTATATGGGGCCAGATTTTGCATTTTTTCCAGGGTTTGGAGGGAGTTAAGTGGTTTCTTGTCTTTTTAAAAAGTCTGTTGAGTATTTTGAGGGCTTCCATCCAGCTTGTATGCATTATGGCACGAACAGTGAAACATCTTTTACTAACAGTGACAATATTACTCTTGAAGTAGAAGGCTCAGAGGTGCTCAGATTGCAAAGACATTGTTATCTATGGCCAGAGGTAGACTATAAATCTTTTGCAAATTAGCAGCTTTAATGGATTTATCTGAAAATCTGGATTATTGTCATTCCATATATTCCCGTGCCATAACTCTAAAAAAAGGGTCCATGGTTGAAGCTTGATAACCTATTACAGTGATGGTGAACCTTTTAGAGACCGAGTGCCCAAACTGCAACCCAAAACCCACTTCTGTATCATAATGTGCCGGGTGGGTGTGGCCCATTGGGTGGGCGTGGCTGCAATGGTAACGGCAGACTGGGTGGGACTAAAAGGTTCAATCAATCAATTCCAACTTTGCAAGATCTTTTTTTTCCCCGCAAGAAGTTGAAATTGATTGACTGAACCTTTTTTTTTTTTTGCACACGGCGGCGGAGGCCTAAAGCGAAAAGGTTTTATAAAACCCAGCTGAAGGCCTAGGACTGGGACGAGGGTGCGCGTGCCCACAGAGAGGGCTCTGCGTGCCACCTGTGGCACATGTACCATAGGTTCGCCACCACGGACCTATTATATGGATAGATCCTGAGCCACATATGGCCTAACAATATTGCCAAAAGACCTCACAACTAAATATTTTTGAGATTCACATGAATATAAATATATGTCTAAGGAGCTCTACCATATGAAATCGAAATATTTTCTTCCATTCATTCACTCAATCTTTCATGCAGTGTATGGGTTGCATCCTGTGCATTCAAGGTAGGGTCTCTAATCTAAAGACTTCCTGCAAGCTAGCATCCCTTTGCCTGCATCTCACCAACTAGGAACTATAGGTAATATACTGATGGTGAGTTAGTCAGATGTAGATAATATCTTAGTTTGCAGAATAATCTCTACCTTGCATAAATCCTACCTTCTATAAGGTAACATAAGCATGATTGGGGCAAAATTGGACTTTGGTTGTGCTTGTGGTATACTGATTAAAATGTGGCCAAAATTAGCTACCTTTTTTTTTTTTTTTTTTTTTTTTTTAGCAGGATGTA
>NW_015387684.1:42423-43534 GCF_001527695.2 Protobothrops mucrosquamatus
TCTTTCACCTGTCTTAAAAGAAGCTGACAAAGAAGGAAGATTTTTATTTGTGGAAATAAATTTAAATGGAAGAAAGTGTTTAATAGTGGGGGTTTATGCCCCCAATCAACTGTCATCTCAAAAGCAATTTTATAGACAATTACACCAGAAAATTGTGGCTATGGATTATAACTCTTTGATTGTTATGGGAGACTGGAACGGGGTACCTGATACTTTTAAAGACAAAAAATCAACTTCTAGGGACGTGGCCCTTTCCAGACTCCCCAAATCTTTCTTTGCAATGATGGAAGATCTGGAATTGGTGGATGTTTGGAGATCACAACATATGAATGAACGTGATTTTACCTTTTTCTCACATAGACATGAGTCTTTCTCAAGGATTGACTTTGTTTTGACATCGACTGACCTGCTTACTGATTGTAATAAAACCAAAATTTTTCCTAGAACCTTATCTGATCACAGTATGGTATGGATAGAGATTGGTCAACAAAAGAAAAGGAAATCCTGGAGAATAAATGAAAATTTGTTTAATTATGAGGACAAGATTAAAGTTTTGAAGGAATATGTGGAAGAGTTTTTTCAATTCAACTTGAATAAGGATACCCCTATACATATTGTTTGGGATGCCAGCAAAGCTTATTTGAGGGGCTTGCTAATTTCTATGAATAATGCACATAAACGCAAGCAAATTCAGAGTAGATTAAACTTGGAAAAAGAAATTGGGATCAAAGAAAAATTATTATCTCAGCGACCAACGGATATTAACTTGAAGGCTTCTATTAAAATGCTTAAGGATCAATTTAATATGTTAATTGCTGATCAGGTGGCCACCAATTTGAAGTATATTAAACATAATACATTTGCTAATGCAAATAAACCAGGGAGATGGTTGGCTTACCAATTACGCAAGATGCAAAAAGCTAGAGTTATATCCAAAGTTTTGGTTAAGGGTCGTGAGGTATTTCAGCAAGAACTGATTAAAAAGGCATTTACAGAATTCTACTCACACTTATATTCTTCAGGGAGTATAAAAACTGAGGATATTGATAAATATTTACAATCTTCATCAATATATAAACTTACATCAGATCAACAGAAACTTATGAATGAA
>NW_015387684.1:45652-55747 GCF_001527695.2 Protobothrops mucrosquamatus
TATTTTTGTTTATTCTTTCTATCTTTTTTGTAGATTAAGATATTTTGTGGAGTTAGGGATATTAGTATTTGTTTACTCATATATGAATATTATCCTGGGATTAGGTTTGGGAAGTCCGGGGGGGATGGGGGTTTTTTACTTGTTATTGTGTTTATTATGCTTGTGATTGTTTTTTTATGATGGAAAATAATAAAAAAAAATTGGAATAAAAAAGAATATGTAGATTTAATTATGAATGATGAATCAAAAGGTTAAAATGTATGCCAGAAAGTATTAATTGCTGTCATATAGATAATTGTGTGTGTACAAGTGAACTATCGATCCTACTTTCAACCCAAAATGAGTTTTGAATGAAAATTTATTCTGCTGACTTGAATAGATGACAAGGGAGTATAGGAAAAGCAATTGGATCGTTTGGAAACCCACAAATGAAAAAGAATGGTGATTGGTATTGTTTCCAAAAGTCTGTTTTAAATATGTGGTATAAGCATACAATAAATCCATTTAATTATCAATCATGGCAGAGGAACTACTGTATATTTCAAAGCTTGGTTGATTTGATCTTCGATGAAAGAATATTTAGAGAATTAGTAAAGTTTACAAGGGAGATGAGAGGTTCTAAATGTGTAACAGAAAAATATATAAATACACACAAACACACACACACACACACACACATCCAAGAGTGAATCTTGGGAAAAAATAGATACGGAAAAAAGGAAACAAGCGAAAGAAATTAGAATAAAAGAAGAACTCAATGAGATAAAAGCACAATTTCTTTACGTAGCCGTATTACAAGATAGATTAATGGCTGAACAGAATTAATTGAGAGAGTGAACATAAGACAAAAAAATTGTAAAAACTGCTTCGAACAGAATGCCACACAAGTATGTGGAAGTATGCTAATGGAAGGTATGAAAGTTGTTTCTTTTTAATATTGAAATAAAGGAGATCTTAGATAAGAGGAAAAGATTAGAAGAGGCAAACACAGTACAGAATGAATTTGATGGAGTTTTAAAAAATGTTTTGGAAATGTGTGAAGAAGCCTGCAGCAAAGTGAATAGAGTTAAAAATAAAATAAATAAATTGTTTGGTATGAGGGAATGCTGAAAAAAATGTTTTAAAGATTGTGATGAGAGCGATAGAGTTATGTTGAAGAATAGAATCGAAATGAATGTTATGTTACAGTCCAAGAAAAACATTTATGAAAAGGAAGTCATAGACACTTTGAGAATGTTGCAAAATGGGGAGGCTGCAGGTATGGATAATTTAACCCATGGGTGTCAAACTCGCCATGTGACGTGTCGCGACGTATCACAACTCTTTTTGCATTGCTGGCAATGGGGTAGGCACAGCTTCAGTATGATGAAATCGGCCCGCGGCCCAGCAGTTTAACATCCCTGATCTAACCCAGTGTTTCTCAATCATGGCAGCTTTAAGATGGGTGGTAGCTTTGCTAGCTAGGGAATTCTGGGAGTTGAAGTCCACTCATCTTAAAGCTGCCAAGGTTGGAAACACTGGTCTAACCAAAGAACAGTTAAACTATGAATGAGATTTGTTTACAGAATGTCTATGTGACTTGTTTAATATGTGTATGAAGGTTCTATAGCCAACAGTTGGAAAATTTGTTCCCTTCCACAAAAAACTGTTTCTCTAACCAAGGATAAAAAGGAAAAAAAATTGTGAACACCAACACTATAGTAAGATTAGTTTTTTGCTTCCTTAGGTCAATTTATATTATTTACACAATTAAATTATTATGCAGAACACTGAGTAAAAATAAGCAAAATTTGGAAAGTGCCAATGTAGAGGATAAAAAGACCAAATCTTTGCTCTTCTGTATATCATTGAGAAATGTTTGAATATGAGAAAGTGTACTGTATATTTCTTGCTTTATAGAAAAAATATGATAAATGGAATTGGGTTGAATTACATGATTTTTGCCCAAACCTGGAATTGGAGTTTTGTTGCTGAATATGATAAGAATGATATATGATGGAAATGGAGCAGATGTGAAAATAAATAGAATGTTTACTGAATGGCTCAGGAATGAACAAGGAGTGAGATAAGAATGTGTAATGTCCTCTTGGTAATTTACTATATTTATGATTAAATATAGAAGGAATCATGTGATAACATTAAAGGACTGCTGCTTGAATATAGTTTTATGTGCAGATTATGTCATGTTGTTGGTTGAAACCCAGAATGAGTTCTATCAAATTATATTTTATGATGCAATGAGAAGTACAGATCTGAAAATGAATTTACTAAAAACTAAGGTACTTGTGTTTAACATCGAAAACAGAGTGAACAATTTCAAATTACATAAATGACAAAAAAAAAAAAACTAGACCAAGTGGATGAATTTCTCTACTTTGGTAGAATGTTTAGAAAGCATGGGAAAATCGGTGGGGAAATTTTCAGAGTTGAGACTGATAGAAATGTACGGGACATGGGAAGTTGTAAAAAATGAATGTTTGGGTTTTTTTAAAAAAAAGCAAAAATGGCTGTGTATCAGAGTGTGCTTTTGCACACTTTGTTATATGGAAGTGAGTGCTGGGTATCCCAGGAGAAACATAAAAGTAAGTTGAATGCAGTGGGAAGAAGTGTATGGTGTGTGGGTTGAATACAAAATAAGTGACTACTATGAAAGAAATATATTATGAAGGAGTTTGGTTGTATAGAAAGAATGAATGAGGGCTGAATAGCCAAACAAATACATGAAGAAAGAGTGAATGGGTAAAAAAAAAAAAAAGGAAAAGACAGAGGAAGTCATGGTTGAATGAAATTAATAAGATTAGGACAAAAAGGGATGTCATTATTTCAAAAAAACAAAAGGCAATGTAGGAAGTGTAGTATAGATGAAGCAGAAGAAACAATTCATTATCTCATGCCTTTCCTTAGCTTACAGTTTCTTATTTCATTTTTGCACAATATCGGTTCTCTCAAAAAATAGTGTGATGGGTATGTGTATATGTGTAACTTTTTTTTTATTTGCTAGATTTAAATCCAGCATTTCTTCCAGGAGAAGGAACTTCATAGCTTCCTCCTCTATTCTTTCTCCACAACAAAAATCATGTAAGGTAGACCAGCTTGAGGAAGAAGGATTGGCCCCAAATTACTCGGTGAACTTCTTGGGTTAAAGATGGAGTTAAAACCAAGTCTACCTAGTCCTATTTTAACACAACTTTATTAGGAATACTTAGTTTGGACTATTAAAAACTTCCTAAGAATCAGTCAATCAACCAATCAATCAGCTCCCTAAGAATAACTCTATATAGATTGTTTGTTTTCTAGCCTTAGATCTTAAGAGAAATACTAATGGAACGGTTGCAAAGCAAACTTTCATTCATCAAGCTGTAAGCAACTATAGGTGAGTCCTATGCAATGAATATAGAAGACCCCAGGCTCAATTTCCAGCATTGGCAGGTTGGCTATAGTGGGCTCCTGCCTGCAATTCCAATACCAATTAGTAAAGAAAACACTTGCCAAGAAAAAAAATATATAGTAGAAAGCTGTTCCCTCTGTGCCTTGACAATCATCCCAAAGAACCTTATGAGGCCATGAGTACTTGAACTGTAACTCCATTACAAGTGTTGGGATAGCATCCTGTGCTTCACCAAAGGTTGGAGATGGTTTAGGAGGCCAAGAGAGGCTATGTTACCCACGCAGTTATTTTCTCTTCCACTGTTTTAAATAGTCTTCATAATTTTAATTTGATACAAATCACAAAAGTGTATGTTCAGAAGAAAGATCTTTGGGCCAGATAGGAGATTGATCTCTGCCTTCCCACCTACACCAGAGAGGAAATATAACCAGATGAGCTAATTCTACTGAATGCAAGTCTGAAAGTACAGATATCCCTCTGTCTCTTTTTACAGCCTGATAAGTTAGGGTTTCTGTGTTTCTTTCTATGCCTGTTGTGCAGCTGCACGCTATGCAGGCTATGTTCTGCAGTTGCCCTGTAACACAATTGTTCCCTCGGCACATCCCTTCCTCCATCTCTCAAGATCATCCCCACATACCATTATAATTAAGTACATGTACAAGTGAAGAGAAAAATATTATGATGGCAGTATGGGTTCATCAACTTGGCCCTGAATGATCCATTCACTAATGGGCAAGCCTGAAATATCATAACTCATCAGTCATCCCCACATCATCCTCCAAGATGTTATGCATTAGACCCAGGCTGTATGGAAGCCCATGTCCTTCCATTTCTGCTCCTTCTTGTTAGCACATTTTGTTTTGGGAAATGTGTATCTATTACACATAGCTTGGCATCCATTAGTGAACATCCTTCACTTTCTTGAAAATGAAGGGTCCTCCATTTAAAGTCTTTAACGTCTCACTTGTTTTAATCTGTGAAAGCTTCTTGTCTGTAAGAGGATCATATATTGGCATTATTCCCACATTTAATGCATTTTCAACCTGTATAGGCTTCATGAATATTTGAAAGCAGGCCAGTGGCTGTGCCCATTTATTAAGCGCTAGACTGCAATCTACTGGTAAATCAGACATTCGCTGTTACTGGCTTTGGGGCTGATTTCTGAGCTAAGAAAACAATTGACTTGGAATGACAGGGCGTGATTCATTGTAACACCCACTGAAAAAAATCAAAGGGAAAAAGAAGCACTAATGTTCTGAGCAAAGAAAAATGTTCCAGAGGTAGCCCTTCCCACTCTTCCGAACCTAAAAATATGTATTTTTAAAATCATCTCAGAGCTCCTACAATGGGTATAAATAGAACTATATCAAAGAGAGTGTCCTTTCATCTTACAAAATTGCTTAATGTCAGAATAATAGAATGAAGAGTTGGAAGAGATCTAGTCCAGCCCCCTGCTCAAGCAAGAGACCCTACACCATTCCAGACAAGTGGCTGTTCAGTCTCTTCTTAAAAGCCTCCAGTGATGGAGCACCCACAACTTCTGAAGGCAAGCCGTTCATTTCAGTGCATGTCAATACATGGCTTCTTCAGAAAGTCACATCCGAAAACCTAAAGGATTGCCCTGCAAGTCAATAATCTTTCTGATTAATTCTATTTTATAATAAAAGGCTCTTTGGCTATAATAACAGTAATAATTAAATAACATAAATACTGTACGTTGTTTTCCTTTAAAGGAAGTGGTAAGACAATGGATGAATATGTTGGCTTAGATGGACACACATCTATTTTACAGGATTATCAAAAACTCACAACCCACTTCAAAACCTAGTATGTCTAATTATTGATAACACATGAATTTATATTTTTTTTAAAATGGTTTGAGTGAAGCATCAGAAAACTAGATGATTTTGCAAAGAGTGCCAATGAAAGCAAATATATTAAAAAGCCAAAAAATGAGCCAAAAGACCAGTACATACTATTTATTTCATCGCCCCGCTTTGCAATCTGGAGGGAGTTGTAGAAAAAGCATACGGGTGGAAAATAATTATGTGATTTTTTTTCCCCCTGTAATCATTAACCAGCACTGGGAATTCTGGGACCGTATTACCATATATTGGAAGTACCCAAATTCATAGAAGTCTGATCTAGAGTATTGATGGAATATGCTTCTCCAAGAAGTTATCAAGCGGACCTTTGTAAAACATTAAGGAGTGATCTAAGTGCTATATTTAGCATCTGATTCAGCATCTCTCCCATCACACCTCATTCATTAGATGAACATATTATATTTAGAGCAGGTGATGTTATAGATATCCAGGTTCCAAGCCATGTTGGACTTTATAGCATTACACTGCATCTCAAGAAAAGCTGTAACCAAGCCAAATCCCACAGTACAAATGGCACTGAGGCACTCCTGTCTGTATGCAGGCTGCTGCATTCTGTATCATTCTATGTGGTTTTCCAGGGCAGTTTCATATTGAGTGTGATATAGAAGTCAGGAGGTGACAAAACATGATTAAATAGTGGAGGGGATGTGAAAACTACCATAGGTAGCTTCATGTTGTCTGCTTCATTTGAGTAGGTGTGTAGCAATAGCAATAGCACTTAGACTTATATGCTGCTTCATAGTGCTTTACAGCTCTCTCTAAGCAATTAACAGAGTCAGCATACTGCCCCCAACAATCTGAGTCCTCATTTTACCGATCCTGGAAGGATGGAAGGCTGAGTCAACCTTGAGTCAGTGAGAATCAAACTGCCAAACTGCTGGCAGCCGGCAGTCAGCAGAACTAGCCTGCAGTACTGCACTCTAACCACTGCGCCACCAGAACTCTTGTAAGTATTTTATCTCTCAACAGTAATAGAAGCCATTGATGTTTGATAGCAAGATAGCAGTGTACCTGAAGCACTTGTTTCTTCTGAGATATTGAAATTGAAAGCTTATATAGTCAAATGGAGAATGGAGCAATGTGAAGAGCCAGAACAAATGTGACTGGCATTGCCCAATTCACTTCCCCTCCCCCCAATGCCTTCTATCCCGCCATGTAGCAAGATGAGGGAAGGAACACTTAGCCCTGAACTGATTTTTGCACAGCACATTTCAAATTAATCTGATGACCACATGCAGTTCTAAGGCTGCAGATTGCTCACTCCTGTTTTATAATAACCAGTAAAGAAAAAAAGATTAACGAATGGTAATGGAAATACAGTATGGGCATAAAATAAGTGGGCGAGAGAAAGTATTGAATAAATTCCTAGGGGCATAACTGCTAATGATGCTCATTTTATTTTCATGGAAGTGACTTCATGTCCATACTTATGTATGGAGCTGCTGAGTCTCTAAGGTTAGTTCACTCACCCTGTAGGAATAATTCACTCATCTAGGAAGGTTTTGCGAATTCAGTGAGGTTACTCCTAAGTAAATGTATATAAGACTATGCAAGTCACTCCATCTAAAAGGAACAAAACCCAATCACGACCAAGCTGTCTAGGGGAATTGTTTGTCAAAGAAAGTTACCAACAGGATTTATTTCAGCTTTATATTTTTTTTCTAATTGCAGGTATACACTATATGCAAATTTGGTGGTATGCCGATTCAGCAAACAAAACCTCACATCAATACACCCAAACTGAATTCTCATGCAAATAATCTCCGTTTTCTGAGCACAGAAATGTGTACAAATCATATAGCTGTCAGCAACAACTACCCCTAAAATCAATGTTGCTCAAGTAATCAATATCTTTATTATGGTTAAAAATATCCAAAATTGAGCAATGGGAAGATACAAAAAAAACTGATATATTTTTTCCAGCTTCCTTTTTTCCTATGGTAATTAAATCAGTAAAAGGTCATATAGCTGATCTTCTTAGCTAGAGCAGAGGTCCCCAACCTTTTGGGCACCAGGGACTGGTTATGTGGAGAGAGGTTTTTCTGTGGACCAGAAGGGGCTGGTTTTGTGTGCTGCCTGGATCCTGTGGATGGAGCTTTCCTTGTTTGTGCGGACCGGTTGCTGGCATGCCACAACCTGGTACTGGTCCATGGACTGGTTGGGAACCCCTGAGCTAGAGCATCTAAACATGATGATGCAGTGCTATAACTTGGGATAACAGCATTACAAGATAGTTTGAAGGATCTCCTATACTATACAAGTACAGGCTATTGGATGTTGAACAGTGGTTGCAGTCATTATATTACCTACTTGCAGTGTGGTCAGAAAATTTTAGCTATGCAGCAAACTCTATGGTGCTCTGCAACTGGCATATATCTAAGGGCTAATATATTATCTTAGTACAGGAAAAAAAATGGATAGGTGGGACACTTGTCAACCTTACTCTCTTCCCAATCTTCTTGAATATATGGAATACAACAAAATCTAAATACTGTAGTTGGTTGGTTTGTGCTTTATGTGGATTCCAGATTCTAAAAGATACTTCTTTTGATGGGAATCAGAATGCAAGCCAATTCACTTGAATTCCAAATTTGAAGTATGACACTAGAAAGAATGCAAGTGTTTATGAGTTTAAGCATCACCAGCAACCAGAGCAATCCTGTGTGGGTCTTCATGGACTTTTGAGATGAAATCCCAAACTTAATTGTTGGGAAGAAGACATATCTACAATGGCAGAAAAAAAAACCCTGATGGAAGTTCTGTTATACAGTCCCAGAGACAATTCAGGCTATATTTGTGCATGTACCTTAACTTTCTAAGCCACGGGTGTCAAACACACCACGTCGCGACGTATCACAACTTTTTTTTTGCATTGCCGGAGCTGGGGTGGGCACAGCCTCCGTATGATGCAACCCATCCCACGGGCCGGCAGTTTGACATCCCTGTTCTAAGTGATTTTGCCATCTAAAAATGCATGAGGTTGGAAGAATTAATATTAGAAATATGTGATGCAATAGTTTAATTTGATCCAGATCAATTGATTTGGCAGTAAAATCCCAGAAAGGCAAAATGCAGTCCCTAATGCTGCAAACACATCTCATTCCTGCTCTGCTCTTTGGTTCCTATGTTCAGATGTACAACCCTCAGAGTCACTCTGGGATGTCTGGCATTATTATTCCACATGGAGGATATAGTTTGTCGCCAGCTGTATAAGTATGCAAGGATTCGAATCCGTATGCATTAGGATTTCACAAGAGCTACCTGATCTCCTTCAAGGGTCCATAATTCCAGAAATAGTCCCTGAATTATTACAATCAGTTTGATATTCCATCCTGAGCACAATTCAGGGAACGGTTCCTTTTCTTTCCCCTCAATATTCCCTGTTGTATTGGGGGGGGGGGGAAATCTCTTCAAGATATGTTTCTTTGTATTCTGTTATTTAATCGGAGATAAGGTAAATGCAAGCTAATTGATTAGCTCAACATTCTTTGGAGCAATAAATAAGAGCTAGAGCTTTTGAGGGGTTTCCATTCACTCTGAACTCATGTGGATTAGAAGCCCAGTCCTGGTACATATAGAGAGGGGGGGGAGTTATTCACCACATTCTGGTTTTATGTGTGTTTGTGCATGCGCAATGATTGTGTGGTATTTATAGTTACCCCTATTGATCCAGTCTCTGAGATGAAATGTACAACTTCTCACTTTACACAAAACTGAAGCCTCACTTCAAATTGGTATCGGATTCTGTGACAATGGTCACTACTGAAATTCTTGTTTGTACCTTTCTATAGTCTACTGTGAAGATTTTGATTTAAAAAAAAGCATACAGATGATAAGAAATTATCTGCTAATTTGGTATGCTTAATTTATTTTCTTTTTAATGGAAGTACATTAATAGTGATATTATTGTTTTGGGGCATTTTTTTAAAAAAAGGAATAAAGGCTCCTAAAATGTAGTCTTTTAAAAAACATTTAATTTTCGTTTTAGAACAAGCTTTTGAATCTTTCTGAATACCTCACACATGAACACATGTGATCTTCCTGATACATTGTTTGTACCTAATGATTATAAATTACCTGCTAAATTGGGCAAAGTCAAAAATAAATAATTTAGATGCCTGTGTACTAATGCTAGGCAATTGGATAACAAAACAGAAGAAATTAAATGATCTTTCCAAGATGAAAAGAAACAGGTATTATAAGAAAAACCTAATGTAACTGAACCCATATCTGAAATTGCATCTATTGATGTGGATGCACTGGATAGGAAAGGTTAATGGCAAATCACTCAAGAGTTATTTGTGTATTAACAAAGGACTTGCTAGCTAGTGATAAAATAGAGAATGAGGAGGGTGGAGAAAGAAGATCTTTTTTGCTCAAAGGTGACTTTCAGCCAAAGACTCAAATAAGGAAGATTTCCCAACAGAAGAGGGCATAGAATTGTAATTGTGTACACCATAAGAGCACAAATTGTTACTTATAATTCAATCCTGACCCAAAAACAAAGATCCTTTAGAGCAGTGGTTCTCAACCTGTGGGTCGGGACCCCATTTGGGGTTGATCGACCATTTCATGGGGGTCACCAAGCAAGGCTGTCCGCCATTTTTTTTGTCCATTTTTTTCCCCTTTTCCGGCGGGTGCCTTACCTCCCTTGGGCTGGGCCAGCTGGTGGTCGGCCTGCTCCGTCTCTGCCGCTTGCCAGCTACGCCTCGGCCAGCGCAGGGGGCGGAACCACGCATGCGTGGCGCTCCCGGGCAGGGAAAGTCCTCGACTTACGACCGGTTGGGTAGTCCTCGACTTACGACCGGTTTAGTCCTCGAC